>NC_134363.1:97846841-97901841 GCF_048569485.1 Anomaloglossus baeobatrachus
GTGTATGGGGCCCAGTGAAGAGGGGGGCCTGGTCTACCAGGCACAGCCACAGCAGAGGGGCCCAGCAGTGACGCTTCTGCCACTACACTGGCTAATTTGCATGTGAAGGGACGGGGCATGCAAATTAGCCATGTGCTGATTCTGAACAGGGTCAGTGGGGCAGAGCAGGACACCGGCACATCATCCTTGCACCAGTGTGGTGAGGTCATCATTTGCGACCCCATCACACTGCTGCAGGAAAGCAGAGCCGCGGAGGACGAGGTAGCCGGTAGGGACAGGTAACCACTCTGAGCCAAAAACAGGAACAGGACGATTGCCGAGGGTGGTGGGGGCCCGTTGATCCCTGCCTTACTTCAGCTGGATGCGCGTATCATGCCTCATAGAGGACACGGTGCAACGTTAGAATCAGGGAGGGTGAGTAAAATGTTTTTTTTCTTCTTTTTACAGCACACAAATATGCCAAGAGGGGCCCAGGAAGGGAATAGAGACCAGGATGGGGACACATATATTCCAGAATGTGCCCAGTAGGGGCCCAGGATTTCTCATATATACCAGAATGGGGACAAATAAACCAGGATGGGGACATATATACCAGGAATAGGACATATATGCTAGGAAGGGGACAAATAATCCATGATAAGGACGTGAATACCAAGATGGGCCCAGGAGGGGGACATACATACCTTGAAGGGCCCAGGATGGGGACATATATACCAGGAGGATATTATACAGAGGGGCAGTGTGTAGGGGGGATAGTATACAGAGGGGTAGTGTGTGGGGGTGATATGCAGAGGGGTAGTGTGTGGGGGAAGATATTATAAAGAGGGGCAACTTCTGTGGTGGGAAAGTATATGTAGCACCCATGGGACCATCATGGTGCTAAAAAGTTCTGCATCCCCACAAGGATGCAGGGCCTACCCCCTTAGGGACCCAGAAGCCCAGTGCCGGTGACATCAAAAGCCCAGGTAATCCCAGTTTTTCCCCAACAATCCCCCATACAATGGTACTCAGGGTGGGACCAATGGATGGCTGCCTAGAGGTGGAGCCAAACCAGTCCACTAGTTGACCAAGTGGGAGGGGTAGACTGTGGAGAGTAGTCAGAGAAAATGACAGACAGCAGGAGAGTGAAGGTGGAAGCAAAGTGACGTCCTGACTCGGGTTAACGGTGACCTGTTCCCAGGAGAAATAGTTGCCGGTGGAGTACAGTGGAGTACTCCCGGAGCTACGCACCAACGAGGTACAGGACCCTAGGACAGGAAATAGCTTCAAGCCGACCTGTTAACACCTGCACAGCAAGGGGACAATCAAGGACCTTGCTGACCCTAAAGAATCCATAGACTCAGTAGCAAAGGGAGAACTTGGGACAGGACCAGAGACTTCAACCCCACAGGGTTCACACTACCGTCAGGCGGACAGAAATGGACAAACCACAGAACGGAGATCCCCAGTGTTCTGTACCACGGAGACCCACTTACCAGAGGCAGGTGCATGGGAAGAAGGTACCAGAAAACCAAACTGGCACTGGGATGAAGGGGACCTGGAGGCGAAACCAGCCAGCCTCGGGCAACCAGTTCACATCTACCAGCAGTGAGTAAACCAGTTGCACTGAATACTTGTGTGGACTACCTTCTTCCATCGCCCACTGCACCACACACCCTCTGGGGCAAAACCCTACTTGCGGAGGGTCTACCATTCTGGCTGCCAATACCACCAGCCTCAGTAGAGACATTCTGCAGTGGCGGCTCCCTACACTTAGCCACAACACCGCAAGTGGCATCACAAGTGAACATTATTTTATTCTCTCCTGTAAATATCCCCATTATAAAAAGGGCCCGGTCACAGAACCAGGTAAAAGCCACCACCGTGACATTCGCAAGAGAGACACTGCCCAAAACCGAGTACCCCATATCCCTGGGTGCGACAACCCTTTTTCCTGACATCACGAACAGGATTGAACTGGACCCGGTCAAACCGGGTGACATGTGCCTTAAAAACTGTGTTTTATGGACTTTACTTCATTCCTTGAAAAACCGCTGCCATTTTGCTGTGAAAAATAACTGCGCCACAGCAGACCAGAAACCCCGCTCACAACTCCTGTAAGCGCGGGCAGAAGAAGGCAGGAACCTGACCCAGAAGTTCCCAGAATTGTTGAGTCCCGCGAGAGAGTGGGGAGAAACACCAAGGGGGAACGGGAGAATGCAGGCGCCTGATAGCGGGAACGCAGCGGGGCCAGCTCCGGTAGATCAAGCGGCAGCACCCGGAGCCGGAGCGGTGGTACCGATCATGCCGATCATCCTGCCGTATGTCCCCGGAGCAGCGTGGCTGCCCCAATATGATGGCAAACCAGACACCTTACCTGGGTTTAAAAAGAAATATGCACCGTGTTGGACATGTATGCAATGGCCGGTAAGCAGCAGGCATCTGTTGTGCTGGGACAGTTGACGGGTGCAGCAGAACTAGAGGTGGAAACCTGGTCCAATATAGATCAGGAATCTGTGAGCACCATCTTTGAAAAATTAAAGACTGCTTTTGAAACCCGCACAGAAGCAGAGCTGCGGATGGACTTTTATAATTGCAGGCAGCGGCCCCAGGATAACATGATAATATGCGTTAAGATTGCAAGCTGCATTACGGGCTTTAAAACATATAGACCCCATTGATATCCAGGCAGGAAACAAAATTATGGTTGAACAATTCCTGCAGGGGTTACAATCCATAGAGGACCGTAACCAACTGCGCCTGTGGGCCCTAGAACACCCAAACTTGGACTTTGATGTTTTAAAAGACCGAGCTATAAAATCCCTGCAGTTCCCTGCAACCACAGCCTCTGTTTCCAAGTCCTTGCAGACCAGTACCTCGCCTGTGCGGATGGAACCCCCTTCCTCAACCGTGGCAGCAGCTAATGAGCCAGCTGCGCCCCCTGGTGCTCCAACTGACTTGTATTCCCAGGTGCAGCAGATGAGCAAAGACGTTGCTAGGATCCTGAAAGTGATGCAGATCAGCCGGAATCCAAGCAGTTGGAAAAGATCCAGTTAGCTGATTGCCCTGAGGACGTCCCCTGGATGCGAGGTAGGCAGATCCCATCCTCCAGAGAGAGGAGCAGCGACCGCTGGCACTCATCTGGACAACCCATTTGCCGTCGTTGCAACAAGGCCAGCCATTTTGCATGCAGGTGTCCTTTAAACCGGCAAACCCTGGGGCCAAGAGCCAACCCCTAGGATTAAGACGACAAGGTCCAGCTGACTGGCGAGACCGGTATGTAGAAGGACGACCGATTCTGTCCATCACCCTGGACGGGATCCCCACTTCAGCATTGCTGGATACCGGTTCCCAGGTAACCACCATACCATATGTACTGTACAAAAGGTTTTGGTCAGATGCTGAGACCCGGACTCGGGTCTCACTATTTATGCTATAAATGGTCTACCAGTAACTCAAGTTGAGTTTAAGGAAGTCACCATTAAAGCAGGGAGGGTAGAGTTAAAAGGCCAAGGCTTAATTGTGGTGGAAACTGATGTAAATGACAGGAATCCACAGGTGATTCTAGGTACCAATGTGATTGAAAACTCTTTAGGAGAAGTGTTGTTTTTACTCCAACAGATTGCTGAAACTGCAGGTGCTGGGCAGCAGAGGTTCCTGCAGAGAGAAATCCGAGTCCTCCTGCAAAGACAACAGGTAACCCTGTCTGGTGAAGAAATTGGTAATGTACGGGTAATAGACCCTGGCCCCATTGTAATACCACCCAGAAGTGAAATGATGATCTGGTGTCGGGCGGCCATAGGCTTAAAGGGGCAGGACTACCAGGTGGTAGTGGAGCCCATCTATTCAGAGAATTGGGCCACGCTTCTGACAGCCAGGGGATTGGTTGATGTCCACCGGGTAAGAGTACCCGTGCAAGTATTAAATTGTGGGGAGGAGGAAACCAAATTGCCCAGGTATGCCACCATTGCCAAATTGTTCACAGTAACAGATGACTCCATCCAGACAGTGGAATGCCTGGTCCCATCAGAGCCAGCGGAAGTTGACAACCCCAACAACAGTTAGAGGATTGGTGTCAAGAGTTACATGTAGGAACTAATTCCACACCTACACACCAGACACATGGGGTTTACAGGGTAGTGTAAGAATACGAGAAAGTGTTGCGGGTGGAGGAGAGGATGCCGCTGCGCTCGCTAATGCTCGGGTCCGGCGCTGCTGCTGCTCGGTGGCTCGAGCGGTGGGCTGGATCCGGGGACTCGAGCGGCGCTCCTCGCCCGTGAGTGAAAGGGGAGGTGATTTGGTTTGGGGGATTTAGTCCGTGACACCACCCACGGGTTGTGGTGAAGATGGGCACCATCGCTGCTGGTGACGGGGATCCCGGGAGCGATGGTGGGGAGCAGCTGGGATGTTGTTTACCCCCTCCGTGGGTAGGGGTTGGTGGTCCCGGGGCCCGGTGATGTGATGGGACTGCAGGGCCGGTGAGGTGCAGGGTTGCAGGGACAGCGCGGCGCAGTGCCGGATGGCACAGATGTACTCACTCAGCAGATGAGGCACAAAGTCTCCGGTAAACCAAACGGCTGGATGGACGGGTCCCGCAGCCGGCTGCTGTATCTCTCCCTGGACAGGTAATGGTGGCTGTCTCTCCCTGCACCTTAGTGTTCTTGTTTGACTACTGTGGCTTCCCAGCGGTAGTCCGCTCCCCGGTGTATGAGTGCCGGAGGAGCCCGTTGTGCCCGCAGGCGCTGGCCCTTGGGTCTCTAGCCATTGGCGGTGGCTGTATACCCTCATGGTGCAGACTGTTGCCTTCAATCGGGACTTTTGCTGTTGAGAAACCCCTGGGGTTCCAGTCACATTCGGATTTGACTGTTATCGGCGTCTCCAAGCCTGGTCGGGGTCTGATGGCTCTGCCTGTGTGTGCTGGCTTCACTTCGCTCCCCGGTCGGTATCGGCGGGCCAACGCCCGACCCCGGTCCTACGGTTCAGCGTTGCTCCACCACTCCTGCAGACGGCCACCACCGTCTGCCAACCTTGCTGTCAGTGCCTGGGCTCCAACCCAGACACCCAAGTGTTTTCTCCTCTCACTTTGACCTCCAAACGCTAACTGACACTTTTCCCGCCTTCAGGCCTGTGAACTCCTTGGTGGGTGGGGCCAACTGCTTTGGCCCCGCCCCCACCTGGTGTGGACATCAGACACTGGAGGGAGGCAACAAGGGTTTTGTGTTTGACTAATGTTGCTGTCCTAGGGGTGGGGGTGTTTGTGTGTTATCTGTGACGACCTGGCTAGTCAAGGGCGCCACATTCCCCCTTGGTAAAACGCAGACCGTCCGCGGGCTGCCCGTCCATCACCGGTTTTCTTTTTTTTGTTCAAAGCTGTAAAAGATAAATAACATGTAACAGTAAAACATTTCAACACAAGCATATTTGTTAGGTCACTTGAAAGTTGCACATAAAAACAGTTTAATCACAATCACAGACGGACGGACGGATGTCTTCCGCTCTCCCACCCAAGCAACCTAGCCCTGATGCTGCCCCTAAGAAGTGGGCAGCACCCCTTGACCCCAGTCCAGGTTCAGGCTACCCAAGCGGGAACGGGTATGGTATCTCGCACCCGGATGTCACTTCAGGGGACCCCACGACCTTGGGGGGGCCCCTGACCCCCGGAGGATGGCCACCGGTCCTGGTGGTGGCCGGGCCCCAGCCTGCTCTGCTGCGGGCCCTTCCTCCAATCTGCCTCTCCGGAGGCGGCACCGACGGAAAATCAACCCTCAACTTATTTACAAGCCCACAAGTTCGTGGGTGGCTTGCAAGTTCTCAGCCTTGTCCATGAGTTCCTCATGCATACTTTAAACACATAGTGTCCCTCCGGGGACAACTTGTCGGCAACGGCAGGGGTAATCACTGCAGACAATCAGGTGAAACTCGGTTGATTTTTTTTGCTGATCCATTCAAAACTGCTGAGGGTCCCAATGGGGACAACTTGGTTGCAACGGTGAACCGCTGCCACTACTTGAGGTCACACTCATCTTGGACCTCTTCCAGCTCAATGTCCGTACGGCTCGGTGGAGGAGGGGGCTGGGGCCGCCTTTGCTCACTGCGGCTCTCCATTTGCTTTACATCTAGGGCGAACCAGCCCCTCTCCCCGCAGTGGCGGGTGTATGTTACCAGGTCGCCCGGCAACAGATCGTGACCTGGGTGGCCTGTGGGGAGGTGTGAGTTTACATCGCGGCCGGCCACAAATACTTCGGCCTCCAGGCCCGGCTCGTAGATGAAGCCGAACCCTCTCCGCTGGTCAAACTGCCGGACTTGGCCCTCGTACACCGGGCCCCGCACCCGAAAGGTGGCATGGCGGAGTGCATCTTTCTCCTTAATCACCCTCGCCATCACTTCAGCCCTCTGCTGCTCCCTGGCGGCAATCTCCTGGCTCAACTGGTTTGGTTCCCTGTCCCAATAAGGGGCGTTGGCAGACCCCTGCGCTCGGGTCGGACCCCGCTGGACCGCACCCACAACGGCCACGACCGATACTCTCTTGTGGGGGTCCTGCGGTGACATGGCCTGAACTGCCGTTGTGCAGTGACGACCCGGCGCAGCCTCAGCCGAGGCGCGGAAATCAGGGACGGCTGGCCTCACCGGTTGGGCCTTCGGGCCTGCTGCGGCCGGTTCTTCCACGGCCGGGCGGACTACCGGAGCCGGGACAGCTTCAGGTGCGGCCACTTCCGGGGCCGATGGCTCCTTGCCACGGACGGGCACCTCCCACAGAATCTTCCATGGCAGCGGGAGGGACACAGGCCGTTCCCGGACAACGCCCCCAGGCCGGTCCTCTAGGGTGGACGGGTTAGCTTCCGCTACCGATGTCGGTGGTAGCGGTCCGAGCGGAGGGGCAACAGCAACCGGTACGGATAGCGGGGGAGGCAGGAGGGTGAGCGGATGCAGGCCGGGCCCCTCAGCCGCAGCGGCCGGTCCTTCTCGGACACAGGGGCGTGGGTCGCTTACCCGCTCCTCCAACACTGCCTCCACCTCGCGTCTCCGCATGGCCGCCGCCACTTCCTCCATCTCGGCCACCCAGCGCTCCATCAAAAACCGGACCTGGGTTTGAAGGCGACAGCACAATTGTGCGGTCCAGGCCTCCACCCACACCGCTGTTCCTGGCGTGGGCTCGGGGATCACGGCTTCACCGGACGGGACGGACATGTTTGCTGGCAGACTTCCAGGAACAAAAGGTCTGCAGAGTCCTGGCGTCCCCGCTTTTATAGCCTCGGCTACATCAGGCAGACCTTCACTCGCCCCCCCCTTGATTCTTTCCAGCACTTGTTGGGGGTGGGGCTTCACTTTCGCGCCTTCCCTGCTCGGAGAAGACGGTCGAGCGGGAGATTTTCGCGCCAAAGATGGCGGCGCTTCAAAATTTTTGGCCGGAAGCCGCCGGCGGAGATCACAAGGCGCACTTCTACTGGTGAGTAGATGGGTTCAATCCTGTTCGTGACGCCAAGTTGTCGCGGGTGGAGGAGGGGACGCCGCTGCGCTTGCTAACGCTCGGGTCCGGCGCTGCTGCTGCTGCTCGGTGGCTCGAGCGGTGGGCCGGATCCGGGGACTCGAGCGGCGCTCCTCGACCGTGAGTGAAAGGGGAGGTGATTTGGTTTGGGGGATTTAGTCCGTGACGCCACCCACGGGTTGTGGTGAAGATGGGCACCACCGCTGCTGGTGACGGGGATCCCGGGAGCGATGGTGGGGAGCAGCTGGGATGTTGTTTACCCCCTCCGTGGGTAGGGGTTGGTGGTCCCAGGGCCCAGTGATGTGATGGGGCTGCAGGGCCGGTGAGGTGCAGGGTTGCAGTGACAGCACGGCGCAGTGCCGGATGGCACAGATGTACTCACTCAGCAGATGAGGCACAAAGTCTCCGGTAAACCAAACGGCTGGATGGACGGGTCCCGCAGCCGGCTGCTGTATCTCTCCCTGGACAGGTAATGGTGGTTGTCTCTCCCTGCACCTTAGTGTTCTTGTTTGACTACTGTGGCTTCCCAGCGGTAGTCCGCTCCCCGGTGTATGAGTGCCGGAGGAGCTCGTTGTGCCCGCAGGCGCTGGCCCTTGGGTCTCTAGCTGTTGGCGGTGGCTGTATACCCTCACGGTGCGGACTGTTGCCTTCAATATGGACTTTTGCTGTTGAGAAACCCCTGGGGTTCCAGTCACATTCAGATTTGACTGTTATCGGTGGCTCCAAGCCTGGTCGGGGTCCGATGGCCCTGCTTGTGTGTGCTGGCTTCACTTCGCTCCCCGGTCGGTACCGGCGGGCCAACGCCCGACCCCGGTCCTACGGTTCCGCGTTGCTCCACCACTCCTGCAGACGGCCACCATCGTCTGCCAACCTTGCTGTCAGTGCCTGGGCTCCAACCCAGACACCCAAGTGTTTTCTCCTCTCACTTTGACCTCCAAACTCTAACTGACACTTTTCCTGCCTCCAGGCCTGTGAACTCCTCGGTGGGTGGGGCCAACCACCTTGGCGCCGCCCCCACCTGGTGTGGACATCAGACACTGGAGGGAGGCAACAAGGGTTTTGTGTTTGACTAATGTTGCTGTCCTAGGGGTGGGGGTGTTTGTGTGTTATCTGTGACGACCTGGCTAGTCCAGGGCGCCACACAAGTCTTTAGTAAACACCCACTAGACTTTGGGAGAATCAAAGAGGTACACCATCACATACCCACAGGGAATCACCCTCCCATTAAAGAAAGGTACAGACATATACCACCTAAAAATTGGAGCATGAAGGAGGCTGGGGTTATCAGAGACAGTTGTAGCCCCTGGGCAGCTCCATTGGTTCTGGTGAAAAAGAAGGATGACACCATGAGGATGTGTGTGGTTTATAGGCAGATCAACCAGATAACCCACAAGGATGCCTATCCACTACCCCGTATAGAAGAATCCCTGGCTGCATTGAAGACTGCTAACTACTTTTCTACCTTAGATCTCACCAGTGGCTTTTGGCAAGTCTCCATCGCAGAAGAGGACTGGGAGAAGACTGCATTTGTCACCCCAATGGGATTGTGTGAGTTTAACAGCATGCCCTTTGGACTCTGCAACGCACCTGGAATGTTTCAAAGGTTGATGGAATGTTGTCTGGGACACTGCAACTTTGATACAGTACTACTCTACCTGGATGATGTGATAGTCTACTCGAAGACCTACGAGAATCATCTGGAACACCTGGATGAGGTATTCGAGGCACTATCCAGGTATGGAATGAAGTTGAAACCATCAAAGTGTCACTTATTGAAACCCAGGGTCCAATACCTTGGACACGTCAGTGCAGAAGGAGTGGCACCAGACCCACAAAAGGTAACAGCCATTAAGAACTGGCCACGACCAACTACTCTCAAGGAAGTCAGTCAGTCCTTGGGCCTGGTTAGATACTACAGGAGATTCATCAAAGGCTACACAAAGATGGCAGCGCCCTTACAGGAACTCTAGAATGCTGTATATAAGAGCCCAGTGGTGGTGGCCACAGCTTATAGGGCAAAAAACTGGTGACAGGTTCCCTTTAAGTCCTTATATCATATAGAAGAGAAGTTTTGGCAGCACTCTACGGTGTCAAGAAATCTATTTTATTTTTCTTTTTTGCAAACAGGTGATACAAACATGAGGGAGCAGGGGGAGCGGAGCACAAGGACGACGGTACCATTTCGCACCTCTAGGGGTGCTTTCACTGGTGACAGGTTCCCTTTAAGTCCTTAACTGGGATGACCACTAAGAACCAGGAGTAATGATCTACTATTGTTAGGGCATTGGTGTAGCCTGATCTGTAGCCTGGGCTCTTTAACAGCAAAGACAGCAGCAAAAGCCTTTCAAGCGCATTTCTGCAGACCACATGGATACCCTGAAAAGGTATTAACAGACAAGGACCTGCATTTGAAGCTGAGATCTTTCAGGAGTTCTGCAACCTGTACGGAGGCAAGAAGATTCACACTATTCCGTACCATGCACAAACCAACGACATGTGTGAACGCATGAATCAAATTGTCATTGAATTGCCGAAGGCTCTCCCACTAGAGGAAAGAAACCTGTGGCCCGAGAAGCTTACCAGACCTAGTGGATATCTACAATAACATCCCAATAAGTTCAACACACTGTACGCTAGCCTATCTAATGATAGCGAGACCTGGAACACTACCAGTTGATTTAGAAATGGAACTAATCATGTACCATCCCTGTGTCAGCAGCCAGGCTGCTCGGATCCGGACCCGTGGTGGCTCGAGGGGTCTCCGGACCTGGGGGTCGTGCGGACACTCGAATTTGAAAAAGGGGGGGGATATGTACAGGGGGTTAGAAGTTCGTGATGCCACCCACGGTGCGTGGTAAGATGGAGTACCACCACTGCTGTTGGGAGCGTCCTGTGGCGGTGGTATGGCAGCAAGGTGTTTAACCCCTCTGTGGGTAGGGGGTTTGCGCCGGTGATGGTGCTGAAGGGATGCCGTTGGGGAGGAAAGGCTTTCTGCATACTCACTCAGTCCAAGAATACTGACACCGACAACTTGTAAACCAGAATTCTGAGCACCGCTGCAGCAGGGAGGGAGCACGCGTGGATCTTTGTCCCTTGGTGTTGCTTGTTAGCCTGTGACCTTTTCCGTGGCACTTTCTACACTATTTGGACCCTGTAGTGTAGAACTAGTCGGGTCCCGCTCACCCGTATGGCTAATGGAGTGAGCTTGCTCTCAGGGTTCACGCTTGGAATTTTCTGGACTATGTATTGGGAAAGTCCTATCCCCCTCGTTGCGCTAGTACCCCGATTTTGGAGCGGGTGGAGGATGAATCTTGAAGACTTCAACCTCATTGGGTAAATTACCAGGACGCATGAAGCTACTTCCCGGCCTAGGGTCCACATACCCCGTCATACCCTGGCCTCTGCCCGGAGATGGCTCAAGGCCACCGGCTTCCCTCCTCGGCAGATCCGTGCCCCTTGACATGATCCCCTGCAACCAGGGTACCAGTTCCTACCAGGCCCAGACCAATGTCTGCCACCTAGTATTCTACAGGGATCCCTGCTCCTGACCTCCTCTCTCCTTCCCCTCCAGGACTACACACTCCTTGTGACCTCTCCTCTTGAGAGTCACCACTCCACTCTCTACTGCTCCTAACACCTCTGACCCCTACCAACACCCCAAGTGGGCGGCCCTATTCTTTTCAGGCCCCCCAATGGTGTGTCTGGTGGGTGTGGTGCAGAGTGTTCCTAAGATTTTGACTGGCTCTGCTCTTAGCAACACCAAAGGCCAGGGATACGTAACCAAGGAGGATATGTGGATACCATGCAGAAGGGCAGATTGCACAATACCCTGTAACGACCTGATAGTCCAGGGCGTCACAATCATACCAGAACTGGATTCATCTGAAGGTGATTGGAATACTTCTTGTCAAGCACAGTACAAGAAGATAAAATAATGCGTTGAGAACAGCTTGAACCAGAGTCAAGAAAAACAGGAAAAAGACTTAAACAAGAAAGCAAAAACTGCTCCCTTTGTACCAGGAGAAATAGTACTGAAAAGAAAGAGAAGAGTTCACAGACTCAACGATCAATGGGAAGCAGAACCTTACACAGTATTACCTTCTAACAGGGACAACAAGAAAACTTGTGTAATTACCAAACATCAAGGAAAACCTACATCTACAATGTCTAGGGACCATTTCAAGAAATGTCCAGAACAGCTAAAACCTCAAGAAGAGATTCCCAGTATCCCTGAAGTACAAGAACCAAAATAAAAGGTGATACACACCATACTTGGAGATTTTCCTGAGAACTGGCCTAAATATAACAGAGCAATCATTGTACCAGTAATTACATTCCTGCAACCAGTGGAAGAAGTCATCCAAAAAGAAGTAACCCCAGCTCCAGAAGAAATACCTGCTGAAGTAACACCAGAGGAGCCTACAGAAAGTACATTTCAAGACACTCAACCTAGAAGACTGCGAAGTGACAGACAAACACTCAGTTCACTTAGTATTACTAGGGTGACACAGACAATACCTACCAGAGCACTACAGAGGCAAGTTGACACACCAGGTTTACGTAGATCAGTCCATAGCAACCTAGGTCAACCTCCGCTCAGGTACAGAAAACAAATATGTACAAAAGCAAATGTAAATATGTAGAGATGTAACATTGAGTTAAATTGCCTGTTGTTAAATGTGAATACTGTTTGTTGTTTGAACATTGGATTGTTCCAGATTTAAGAGTTACCAGTTAATGCTTTGATAAAAAAAATGGACCCAGGCTGCAGGACTGGCAGCAGCCAACACAAACTTGTGTCATTATAAAAAAAAAAGTTGCGGGGGCGGAGCCGGACATGGCTGAGTAAAGACGCTGTTTCTTTGAGCTCCTGTCTGCAATCCCCCATAAACCCGGTTTTTCTATTTAAAATGGGCAAATCTTCAGCCAAAAAGGCCAAGCCTCACACCCCAAGGCGACCACCCTCCTCTCAAACCTGGATCGGAGTCTACCTTACCCGATCTCGGGAGCCCGGGATGATTTCACAGCCGGGACGGGTGTTGGGGCCTGCAGATCCTGCTCCTGCACCAGACCCGATGCCCGAGAATACAGCATCCCCGGTGATCCGGAGGAGGGGAGAAGCAGCGGGGAATCCCCGTGAAGTAGAGGGTCCCACAGGCAGCCCCATGGTAGCGGCCGGAACCAGCAGACGCCTCACACAGAAAGATACGGTGAGGCCGGCGGCGCCATTCCAAGATGGCGGCCGCGCACATGGAGAGCGGGCAGCCTGTCCAGCGGCAGAAGACGGGACTTCCGCCACCATACCTCCTCCTGCCGCACGCCCTGCCGCGACTCTGCAGAGTCTGGTGAGTGCTCCCAAACCGCGCAGCAATCAGGCGGCCGCGGCCGGTGAAAGCAGGGCGCACATGAGCTCAGGCACAGGCACGTACCCACCGCTGCAGCCCCAGGCAGCAGAGAAGATGTCACCGTGCCGAGCAGCAGAGGAGAAGATGACATCATCCTTGCACTCAGGTGCCACAGTTAGAAGGGAGGAAGGGGCCACATTTAACCCCAATAGACTGCCTGTGAGCACCCCACAGGCGCTGACCTTGCAGGGGGACCTGGTGGAGGGGGCTAAAAGCAGGGACTGTGACACCATCTTCAGTACCTCTCCCATATTGGAGGCCTCAGGGTCCACAGGGTGCCTTGGATGCGGAGAGAGGCCACATAGTCCCCTAGTGGCGACCAATGAGTCTCTGGGAGTCCCCCAGAGCATGATGTCCCCTACCCATTCAGAGAGCTGGTCCAAAGGCTCCTCCTGGGCAGAGAGCCTGATGAGCCCAGATGGAGAACCGGATAGGGGCACACTGATGCCCGCGATCAGAGGGCCCAAGGCGTTTGGATCCCCCCACTCTGACTTGCGGCAATACCACAGGCTTGGAAAAGTGTAGCTAACCCCCAAGGTCCTCAGAAATTGATATATGGTCTGGCTCTACAGGACTCCTTCTGTGCATACCCCCACATGTCCCATACTGCCGCCTCCATGGGTGAGGAACGTCCGGCATCCTTGGCAGATCTGCGGTCACTGCTACAGGCGATTCCCACCAAGAATGATATAGCAGCACTGGCCAATCAAGTGGTAGCGGAATGTAAACTGGAATTTATCCAACTGCGAAATGACCTTTCTTCACTTACTCATAGGGTCGATGCCCTTGACGAGCGGCAATCGACTTCTCAGGTTTCTATCCAATCTATCCAGGAGTCAGTTAAAAATCAATCTAAGCAATTATTCGCCCTCCAACAACATGTGGACGATTTGGAAAATAGAAACAGAAGGAACAATTTACGTGTTCGGGGCCTCCCCGAGTCCATTGCCGCCCCTGATATCCCCGCTGTCCTCCACGTCATTTTTAATAGCTTATTAAAGAGGCCACCTGGAGCCCCTCTTGAACTTGACAGAGCCCACAGGGCCCTCCGCCCTCCAGATCCAGAGGACCCTCGCCCAAGAGATGTCGTGTGCAGGGTGCACTTTTTTGCCGCCAAAGAGGCCATACTACAAGCGGCTCGGAGGAAACCAAACCTATCCTACAACGGCTCTGCCATTCGCATAATGCTGGATCTCTCACGACACACCCTGGCTCAGCGCGCTACTCTTAAGCCCCTTCTGGATGTCCTAAAAGAAAAGGGTCTACCGTTCCGGTGGGGATTCCCATTCTCCTTATCTGTGCAGAAAGACTCGCGGTGGTGGGTCTTGTGTGCCCCAGAGGACTTGCCGGCACTCCTCTCAGGCTTGGGCCTGCCTCCAATATCCATCCCAGCATGGCCTGCCACCCTGCTTCAGTCTTGGGCCCCCAGGGGAGGAGCCGGCACCCCCAGCCGACCCCACCTGCGGAGCCCAGTAGGGGGCTACCCCCGAGAGGAGAAAGGGGTCGTAGATCAGGCCGTTCACGGCTGACGACATAGAAGAACCCAGCTGTGGCACCTGCCTTCTTGACCTATACCTGTTACAGCCATTTAAGTCAACCAACGTTGTCATGTTGCCTTAAAACATACGCATTGCCCATATTGCACAAACATTTGATACATCTGCCGGTGTTTATGGTTATCTCTAATGTTTTCAAGCATCTTTCGAGTTCAGCTCTGTTATGTCTGACTTCTTTTTCCCCCAAATAGGTTGGGATCCTCTGTTCTGCCTAGTGGAGGCAGATATGTTCCCGTGGAACGTTTGTTCAGATTTAGATTATTGTGCAAGGTTTTATGCCTGCTGTTCTTTTTGTTTTTCTTTCTGCTACACTTTTTCCAGCTCAAACCTTTCTTTCCACTTATCTCTGGCGGCCGGGCCGATAGTGTCCGATTCCTATTCTCATACATCTCTAATATTCTCTCCATTTATAGATGGCGGACCTAACCATCGCTTCTTTTAATACCAAGGGCCTCAATGTTCCGGAGAAACGAACACAGATTCTCTACCACCTTCATAAGCGAAAGGTGAGCATAGTATGTTTCCAGGAGACCCACTTCAAACAAGGTCATGCCCCCATTATTAAGAATAAGTACTACCAGACATGGGTATCCTCAGATAACCCAGACTCCCGCTCTAAAGGTGTGGCGATAGCCATTCATAAATCCCTCCCACACCAAATCTTAAAGTGCACATCAGATAATCTTGGACGATATATTATCCTCTCGCTGAAGGTAGGGGACCAAACATTCACAATAATCAACACGTACGCCCCAAATCAAAAACAGGACAGCTTTGTTGTTCGCCTGGTCGACGCCGCAATCCCCTTGATACAAGGTACTGTAATTGTATGCGGCGACCTCAACGTCACTCTTGACCCCACGTTGGATAATTCCAAGGGCAGATCTAGCATCGCATACACTACCATTAAACGTATCAAGAGGGCTTTGTTGCGCATCCAGGTGTTCGACACCTGGAGACTAAAACACCCGTCGGACAGAGACTATAGCTTCTATTCCCACACACAAGACTCTTATAGTCGTATAGACTACATACTACTACAGCACAACGCTCTTCCATGGATTCAACATACTGGGATGGACAACATACTGTGGTCAGACCACGCGCCGGTATACTGTACAATTGAAATCCCTTCTCTATTGGCCCCTAGAGGGGCTTGGCGGCTGAACGAATCGTTGTTACTGGATGAGCTCTGTGTCACCGATATTCAGACCTCAATTACAAGGTTCATAGAGGACCACTCACTAGACGACACAGCCCCCACTTATAAGTGGGAAGCATTGAAGTGCGTCCTTCGAGGTATTTTTATTAAACATGGGTCCCGAATTAAAAAAGAAAGGGCCCAAGACATAGTAAAAGCTCTCCAGAGGGTCTCGGAACTGGAGCTCCTCCACAAGCGATCCTTATCGGCCGCAAATTTACAGGCCCTTCTACAGGCTAGGATAGAGGTTAAAAAACTGTTAGATTCTTCATATAAACGCCTACTACAGTTGGGGAAGGGGAGGTTTTATGAGTTCGGGGACAAGCCTGGCAGATTGCTGGCCAATGCACTGAGAGAAAGGAGAGCCCATACTCTCATTCCTTGCATCAAAAATTAACGCGATGAACTGCTTTATGCCACCCAGGACATCTCAAATACTTTTCACGACTTTTTCTCCAAGCTGTACAATTTGCCTGTCGAGTCCCCTGGGTCGGGCGATGGATGTCCTTCAATGCCCTCACCTTTTAAACGTCTCAACAGTTCTATAATTGAAGAGCTAGAAAGCCCATTTACGTTGGAGGATATATTGGCGGTGATTCGCGACACACCGGGTAATAAGAGACCTGGGCCCGATGGGCTCCCCGCCAAGTTTTACAAATCCTTTTCAGAACAGTTGGCGCCCTTAATGCTTCTCTCCTTCAATTCAATTTCAGACTCTGTCCCTCTCCCACCCCACTCTACCATGGCCCATATCTCTCTGCTCCTCAAGGCTGGAAAAGACCCCACGGCGTGTAGTAGTTTTAGACCTATATCTCTCCTTAATGTAGATCTAAAAATATATGCCAAGCTGCTGGCAAATAGACTTGGCCCCCTGCTCCCGGATCTGATTCACTTAGACCAGGCCGGATTTGTCCCAGGCAGGGAGGCGAGAGACAATACCATAAAGACACTGGACCTAATCCAACATGCGTATACCAAGAAACTTTCCTTGATGTTGCTATCTTTGGATGCCGAGAAGGCTTTTGACAGAGTCTCCTGGCAGTCACTTTCACAGACACTGGAACATATAGGCCTGGGACCAGTTTTTTCGTCTAAGATCATGGCCTTATATCAATCTCCGACTTCTTATCTCAAGATTAACGGTACTCTGTCGAAACCCTTCTCCATTCAAAATGGGACCCGACAAGGGTGTCCCCTGTCACCTTTATTATACATCTTAGTCATGGAACACTTGCTATCAGCCATTAGGAACAACCCGGATATTCAGGGTATCAAGACCGCTAGTCGAGAGCATAAATGCGCCGCTTTCGCCGATGATCTTCTTGTGTATCTATGTAACCCCCTTACATCTCTCCCTTCTCTAATGGTGGAGCTGCACCGCTTTAGCAGGTGGTCCAACTTTAAAATTAATTTTGATAAATCAGAAGCCCTAAATATCTCCCTGCCCCAAACAACAGTGAATGCTATAAAACTAGATTTCCCTTTTAGATGGCCACCCCACGGCAGTATCGGTTACTTAGGCATTAATATCCCATCCGATCTGACCAGACTTTTTTCATTAAACTATCAAAGTTTTCTGTCAAAACTTGAAGGAGACTTAACCTCATGGCAAAGAGGTACTTTTTCTTGGTTCGGTAGGATTGGCGCTCTCCGGATGACGGCTCTACCAAGACTGTTGTATTTGATACAGACGGTCCCGGTCTATGTCCCGGCAACCTATTGGGCCAGGATTCAGCGCTTATTTAACCAATTTGTCTGGTCAAAGAAACGCGCCCGTCTCAAAAGCAGCGTCTTAACCAGGACCAAGAATGCAGGCGGAGTGGGGTTGCCCGATTGCAGGCGATATTATCTGGCGGCTGCCTATGCCAGAGTATTGGACCTTTTGCATAGCTCCGGATGCAAACTTTGGGTTCGTCTGGCTCAGGACCTTTGCCCTCTGTCGGTGCCGACCCTGCCGTGGACTTGGCCACTCCTCACCAAACACAAGGTTGAGATGTCATATAGCACCAAACAAACCTTGAAAATTGTACACTCTACACCACCATGCAATCGCTTGCTTCAGCCTGGGGGTCCCCTTATGCCCCTAACTGACAATCCAAGGTTTTAACCTCCATCCTCCAACAATTTTTTGGGTAGTACGAAACAGAACCCCTTGAGATTGAACCAGGTGGCTCTGGGGGGTTCCCTTCTACCGCTCTTAGAGATTGTAGAAAATCGTAATTTTAAAATGAGGTTCCACTTTGAATATGCCCAACTCAAACACTTTAACACCTCACAGGATAATGCCCTGGCCCACCCCTCGTCCCAAACGCCCTTTGAAAACCTCTGCACCACGCCCTCTGCCACACGTCACGCGATATCAAAAGTGTACAAGCTCATAACAAGCGCAGCAGAGTCGTCTCTTCCTCGCTTCTGCCCAGCATGGGAGGCAGAGCTCAATCAGACGTTTCTTGGGAATCAATGGGAGCGTTGTTTCCGCCTGACCCACAGGTCCGTGGTCGCCACCAGGATGCAAGAAACCAGCTATAAAATACTTTCTAGGTGGTACAGGGTCCCAGCATCCCTCCATGCGTGGTGCCCAGCAGTACCTAATACCTGTTGGCATTGTGGAGCGCAGGGGGGCACCATGTCCCACATCTGGTGGCATTGCCCGAGCCTGGTGGTCTTCTGGAACAAAGTACTAGCGGCCATAAAAGAGGTCACCGGGATCACTGTCCCTGGCCGCCCAGAGGCAGCTTTATTGTATATCTTTAATGTACCGGAAAAGGCCTACAAAAAATCTCTCTTAGGCCACCTCCTTCAGGCAGCTAAGACAGTGATTCCACGGCGTTGGAAGGACCCTGCCTCCCCTACACTGGATGAGTGGGTAATGGAAGTGAATGGGATCCACCGCATGGAAATGGTGATGGCCCAGTCGCGTGGACAGACGGAGACGGCCACTAAATGGTTTCAGTGGGAATCATTTCTGTCTGGTACGAAATTTCGTGAATTAATCTAATCTCCGGAAATTAGGCACCTTGGCCCTAGCCCCCCTCAGATAACATATTTCATTTTCCCGATTTGCCATGACCCAACGGACATCGTATCAGACCCGGCCGACGCGTCCTATTCTTCTCCTCTTTTTCTTATTCTTTTTCTCCCTGACCTCTTTTCCTTTTTCCACATAGTTTGACAGCCACTCTCCTTAACCTCCCCCCCTTTTCTTTGTTTTTGTTTTTTATATATGTATACATATGTATATTTTTTTGTGGCTTAAATTGACTGTCCATGTACCAATTATCTGTATACTACTACGAAGTTTGCGAGGATGTTGTATCGCATAGACTTTTGATTCGCTTCACTTGTTATAACATGGATCTTTGTTTTCTTAATGTATTTTTTTTTTCAAAATTCAATAAAACTTTAAATTGGAAAAAAAAAAAAAAGTTGCACCTGTTGTTTCTCACCAGGGTACAGCCATCCAGTGGACATTGATGTGACCACCGCCACCAGGAGAGGCCG
Organism: Anomaloglossus baeobatrachus; assembly: GCF_048569485.1. Taxonomy (NCBI): domain Eukaryota; kingdom Metazoa; phylum Chordata; class Amphibia; order Anura; family Aromobatidae; genus Anomaloglossus; species Anomaloglossus baeobatrachus. The sequence continues at coordinate 97,865,970 of NC_134363.1, forward strand.
GGTGAAGAAAGGTCTGGGGCAGATATGGTCCAGATCTGGTCACTAGTGAAACCGGTGACCTACCTCCTTAGAAGGGTTCTGAGACCAGGACCTTTGGGTGGTGGGTGCAGGGAGGGGTACCCCAGGTTTTAAACGTTTAAAGTGATGAACCTCCCCTGTGTGGGAAGACCTGTTATGTTTACATGAAAATAGCAAAAAAAAAAAAGTGTAACCATTTTTACTTGGCAGCCTGAGGACGTGCTGGGATTAACCAAGGGGGAATGTAGCGCCCCTGGGACCATCAGGGTGCTACAAGGTTCTGCATCCCCACATGGATGCAGGGCCTACCCCCTTAGGGACCCAGAACCCCAGTGCCGGTAACACCAAAAATCCAGGTAATCCCAGTTTTTCTCCAACAATCCCCCATACAATGGCACCCAGCTAGGGTGGGACCAATGGATGGCTGCCTAGAGGTGGAGCCAAACCAGTACACTAGTTGACCAAGTGAGAGGGGTAGACTGTGGAGAGTAGTCAGAGAAAGTGACAGACAGCAGGAGAGTGAAGGTGGAAGCAAAGTGATGTCCTGACTCGGGTTAACAGTGACCTGGTACCAAGGAGAAGTTGTTGCCAGTGGAGTACGGTGGAGTACTCCCGGAACTACGCACCGATGGGGTACAGGACCCTAGAACAGGAAAGAGCTTCAAGCCGACCTGGTAACTCCTGCACAGCAAGGGGACCATCAAGGAACTTGCTGACCCTAAAGAATCTGAAGACTCAGTAGCAAAGGGAGAACTGGGGACAGGAACAGAGACTCCAACCCCACAGGGTTCACGCTACCATCAGGCGGAAAGAAGTGGACAAACCACAGAACTGAGATCCCCAGTGTTCTGTACCACGGAGACCCACTTACCAGAGGCAGGTGCATGGGAAGAAGGTACCAGAAAACCAAACTGGCACTGGGATGAAGGGGACCTGGAGGCGAAACCAGCCAGCCTCGGGCAACCAGTTAACATCTACCAGCAGTGAGTAAACCAGTTGCACTGAATACTTGTGTACTACCTTCTTCCGTTGCCCACTGTACCATACACTCTCTGGGGCAAAACCCTACTTGCGGAGGGTCTACCATTCTGGCTGCCAACACCACCAGCCCAGTAGAGACATTCTGCAGTGGTGTCTCCCTACAATTAGCCGCAACACTGCAAGTGGCGTCACAAGTGAACATTATCTTATTCTCTCCTGTAAATATCCGCATTACAAAAAAGGCCCAAGGCATGGAACCGGGTAATGGCCACCACTGTGACATTCCCAAGAGAGACACTGCCCGGAACAGAGTACCCCATATCCCTGGGTGCGACATATACAGAGGTGCAGTTTATGTGAGGGATTTTATACAGAGGGGCAGTGTGTGTGTGGGGATAATATACTGCGGGAAAGTGTGTGTGTATGATATTATATAGAGAGGCAGTGTGTGTGGGAGAGATATTATAAAGAGGGTCAGAGTGTTTATGGTGATATTATATATAGGGATAGTGTGGGAGAAATATTATGGAGCGGGGCAGTGTAAAAGGTGTATTATGGAGTGGGGCAGTGTAGAGAGTGTATTATGGAGAGAGGTGGTGTAGAGGGTGTATTATGGAGAGGGTTAGTGTATAGGCTATATTATGGAGAGGGGCAGTGTAGAGTGTGTGTTATTATTTTTCAGAGGGAAATACTTCATTTTCTGGAACACCTTCAAGGGTGCTAACACTTTGGCCATGACCTTGTGTATGTATGTATATATACTGTATATTCTAAATTGCAAGCTGCTCTGCACTCATGTATATGGTTTCTTCATGCTGATATATATTTGTATTTATGGTTTATTTATTGCTGTATTATTTTTTGGACGGGGAGGGATTGCCATTTCAATTTTGGCCTCAGGTAGCAAAAAAGTTAAAAGGCCCCTTCATTCACGTGTACTTGTATTTGCATTTCCAAACTCATGTAATAAACCCAGGAATTTCACCGATCTTCATTGCATGTGTGGAGACACGGGGGTCAGTAGGTGCTCTCGTCCACTAAAACCCGCCGCCTTTAGAAAGACAGCGTGGCTCAGGGCTCATCCCAACTGAACGCCGGCCTCCTTAACCGTGGGCGTAACACTACTCAGACAACACAGGGTGAGGGAACCACAATAATTAGACTTTATTGGATCCCCAAACAATTAACGGCACATAACACATAACCAGCAAAACACACAAATGTAACAGGCAACAGAGTCTCACCCTTCCGCTGGCTCACCAGGGATTTAGAATGTCCATGCCTCAGAGCTTCCAGGGCCGCCTACTCCAATACAGCAGCACCCCGCTTTTGACGGGCACCCACTGAGAAAGGAATAGCGCCAGATTTAGGAAGCTGTGTGAGGTCTGTAAAGTCTGTAGCCAGGTGACCGGATTGTCCCAACCTGAGTGTCCTCCTTAGGTAGTCCTGATATGATGTTACAATCCTGGCAGCCGGAGTCGAAATCCCTAGGCTGTGGATATGGTCTCCAACCGGAACCGGAGTCCCTAGATTGAAGCCATAAGATATCCTCATCCTCTAGTCAGCTCCAAAGAGCTTAGACTGGATCCATCAGCATCCATCAACAACCACCTGATGGCTTAAAGAAATCCCTTTTATAGCCACAGCCTTCCACTTGGATACACTGCGTCCTCATCGATTGGTTGGACAAGATCGCCTCTCCCATTGGATGAATCTCAAGCTGCATGGACAATGTTCATCCAAATGATGTCTACAGAAAGACTGAGGGTATACATGTAGTCTGGAAGTCACCGACTAGACAATGGCTACTAAGGTAATTACATTAGCAATACACAACTACAATACAATGATTACTGAAAGAGTCTGGAGAAACAATGCGTCTGGCTTTCAGTGGCCAACACAATTACATGAGTCCAAAAGAGTTTTGTAAAAACAATGAGGGACTTATCCCCCCGTCTATAAACAATCTATCATCCTGTCTGGCTGAATTTTAAGAAACTTTAACCCATGAAAGTCCATGTCGTCACAGCATGTTTTAAAAAAAAGCATGTTTCCAGGACTAAAAGATGTATGCTCTATCTTTAGCAAATATGCCTGCTATTTAGATGGTCTCATTTATAAATTACATGTTATCTCAATGATAAAAAGAAAACTGACTTTAACATAACTGTTATGAACAGACACTTTTGATGCACTTTGCCACTTCTTTAAGTCCCAAATAAATGAACCCCTTAAGGACAAATCCAGTTTTGTACTTCATACCCAGGCCATTTTTTGCAATTCTGACCAGTGTCCCTTTATGAGGTTATAACTCTGGAATGCTTCAACGGATCCCGGTGATTCTGACATTGTTTTTTCGTGACATATTGTACTTCATGATAGTTATAAATTTAGAACGATATTTTTTGCTTTTATTTGTGAAAAAAAATCAGAAATTTGATGAACATTTTGACAATTTTGCAATTTTCAAACTTTTAATTTTTATGCCCTTAACCCAGAGAGTTCTGTGACAAAAAAATAGTTAATAAAAAACATTTCCCACATGTCTACTTTACATTAGCGCAATTTCTGAAACTACATTTTTTGGGGTTAGGAACTTACAAGGGTTCAAAGTTCATCAGCAATTTCACATTTTTTCAACAAAATTCACAAAACCATTTTTTTAGGGACCACATCACATTTGAAGTGACTTTGAGAGGCCTAGGTGAAAGAAAATACCCAAAAGTGACACCATTATAAAAACTGCACCCCTCAAGGTACTCAAAACCACATCCAATAAGTTTATTAACCCTTCAAGTGCTTCACAGGAACTAAATCAATGTGGAATGAAACAAGCAAAAAATAAAATTTTACCTAAAATGTTGCTCTACCCCAAATGTATTCACTTTAAGAAATAACACAACAAAATGGAACCCAAAACTTGTTACCCACTTTCATATGAACACGCCAATACCCCACATGTGGTCAGAAACCTTTGGACAAATGGGAGGGCTCGGAACAGGAGGAGCAATATTTGAATTTTGGAAAGCAAATTTGGCTGAAATAGATTTCGGGCACCATGTTGCATTTACATGTCCGCTAAGATACCTAAACAGCAGAAACCCCTCACAAGTGATGCCATTTTGGAAACTAGACCTCTCAAGGCTTCTATCTAGGGGTATAGTGAGCATTTTGGACCAACAGGTACTTCACAGATTTTGATAACGTTACGTTGTCATATTGAAAATTTTCATTTTTTTCTCAAAAATGTTGCTTTAGCATCAATTTTCTCCCTTTTTCAAGAGGTAATTCCAAAAATTTGACCCCAATGTTTGTTACCCACTTTTTTATGAGCGTGGTGATACTGCACATGTGGTCTGAAACCTTTGTTTGGAGAAATGGGAGGGCTTGGAACGGAAGGAGCAATATTTGAATTTTGGAAACGAAATTTGGCTGAAAAAGATTGCGGGCACCATGTCGCATTTGAAAGACCCCTAAGGTACGTAAACAGCAAAAAAAAAAACACAAGTGACCCCATATTGGAAACTAGGCCCCTCAAGGCATTTATGTAGATGTTTGGTGAGTACCATGAACCCCCAGGTGCTTCACAGAAGTTTATAACGTTGAGCCATGAAAATAAAAAAATAAAATTTTATCACAAAATTGTTACTTCAACCAGGTAGCTTTTTTTGACAAGGGTAACAGGAAAAAAATCACCATGAAATGTATTGTGCAATTTCTTTTGAGTTTGGTGATATCTTTTATGTGGTGGAAATCGACTGTTTGAACACACAGCAGGCCTCAGAAGAGAAGGAGTGCCATTTGACTGCAAAATTGGCTGGAATCAATAGCGGATGCCATATTGCATTAGGAGAGCCCCTGAGGTGCCTAAACAGTGGAGGTCCCCCACAAGTGACCCCATTCTGGAAAATAGACCCCTCAAGGATTTTATGTAGATGTTTAGTGAGTACCCTGAACCCCCAGGTGCTTCACAGAAGTTTATAATGTTGAGCTGTGAAAATATAAAAAATACATTTTTACCACAAAATTGTTACTTAAACCAGACAGCTTTTTTTTTTAACAAGAGTAAAAGGAAAAAAAAATCAGCATAAAATTTATTGTGCAATTTCTCCTGAGTATGCTGATACCTTATGTGTGGTGGAAATCAACTGTTTGGGTGAACAGCAGGGCTCGGAAGGGAAAAAGTGCCATTTGACTGAACAATTGGCTGGAATAATTAGTGGACGCTATGTCGCATTTGGAAAGCCCCTAAGGTGCCTAAACAGTGGAGGTCCCCCACACTGATGCCATTCTGGAAACAAGACACCTCAAGGCTTTTATCTACGTGTATAGTGAGCATTTTGAATCCACGAATACTTCACAGAATTTGATAAGCTTAGGTTGCCATATTGAAAATTTTCATTTTTTCACAAAAATGTTGATTTAGCATCATATTTCTCACTTTCAAGAGACAACAACAAAACGTGGGCCACACAGGTTGTTATCCAATTTCTTGTGAGCGCAGGGATACTCCACATGTGGCCAAAAACCTCTGTTTGGAAAAATGGGATGGCTTGGAATGGAAGAAGCGCCATTTGAATTTTGGAAAATTTGAAATAAATTACGCTAACCATGTCACATTAACAGGGCCCCTTGGGTACCTATACATCAGAAACCACCCACAAGTGACCCCATTTTGGAAACTGGACCCCTCAAGGATTTTATTCAGGAGTATAGTAAGCATTTTGATTCCACAGGTACTTCACAAAAATGTTGCTGTAGAAACAATATTCTCACTGTTAGGCTATGTGGCCATGATCCAGCAACACGGCATCTAGTACACAGTGTCAGCCTTCCTGCAGAGATGTGAGTGTTGTCCATGGGAGAACGTAGCTGCCCATGCCCACGATTTGGGTTCAGGCTGCTGTGGACTTTAACTCTATTCTACATGCAGAGAACACTCTTGTTTCCGCAGCATAAATTGACTTGCTGAGGCTCGGGAAGCTGCACCACAGGTCGGTTTATGCTGCGGAGAAAAGAAGCCCATTGGGCATGGGATTTCTAAAAATCCTTCCACTGTGCTTCTACTGCACAACGCAGCGCTATGAATGCAGGGAAAGCACTCTGCGCGCAAAAGAATGCAAACCCTGATTGTGGGCACATAGCCTAAAATGCTACAATGGATGAATGAATAGATGTCAAACATATATAACGTCCCGTCCCCCTGCATATTCTAAGCTGGCACCCTTTAATGCCTTTCATGTGGCACTAAAGGGTGCCTAGCCTTGTATTTAGCCCAAAATAAAAAAAATAATTAAAATAAATGACGTGGGGTCCCCCCTATTTTTGATAGCCAGCTAGGGTAAAGCAGACAGCTGTAGCCTGCAAACCACAGCTGACAGCTTTCTCTTGGCTGGTGATCAATTTGGAGGGCTCCCCAAGCTGTTTTTTTTTTATTTTTTATAAATAAATAATTAGAAAACAAACAAACGTGGGGTCCCCCCCAAATTAGATCACCAGCCAAGGTGAAGCTGACAGATGAGGTCTGGTATTCTCAGGGTGGGAAGAGCCATGGTTATTGGACTCTTCCCAGCCTAAAAATACCAGGCCGCAGCCGCTCCAGAAGTGCCGCGTCCATTAGATGTGCCAATCCTGGCACTTCACCCCAACTCATCCCATTGCCCTGGTGCGGTGGCAAACGGGGTAATATATGGGGTTGATACCAGATGTGTAATGTCACCTGGCATCAAGCCCAGCAGTTAGTGATGTCACGGCGTCTATTTGATACCAGACATAACTAATTGACAGTAATAAAAAAAAATTAACAACAAAAAAAAAAATTATTTAAAAAAACACTCTCCAAAACATTCCCTCTTTCACCAATTTATTGAAAAGAAAAAAAAATCAGGTCACCTGTAATCCATTTTGGAAGTCCCACGATGATTCTGGACCTTCTAGAATATGGGGGCACGTTCAGGGAACGTATCCCACATTTTCTAGGAGTGCAGACCCTCCATTTGAGGAGAGTGGGTGCAAATAATCTGCACCTACCCTCCCCGGGTCACAGCAGCAGAGTGCGAGCAGCCAGCGCAGCTCTCTGAACACAGGAAGCTGGCTGTCAGCCGTTCTGCACATGTGACCAGCGTGCACTGTGAAGGAGAAGGTGGCTGCGGGGGATCAGCACTGCATAAGGTATGGGGGAACACCGGAGGGCACCGGGGGGGAATAGGGGGTGACCTGGCAGGGCCCGGGGAGGAGTTTTCTGTCACATGTGTCATGGCACATGCGACAGAAATCAGATGAAAATGGTAAATGCGGCCGGTGCGCTGCTATGCGCGCGGCCATCTTGGATTTTCGGGAGGGGGTTGGGGGTCGGGGGGGGGGACTTTGGCGACACCGGGGGACCGAGGAGGAGATTTATCTCCCATCTGGCATGTTTGATCATGCCAGATGGGAGATAAATCATTTTTTACCGGCGCTGTCATTTACTATAACATGATCACGTGACTGGGGACCGGAAAAACCAGCCTGAATCATGATCTCCAGGGTCTCAGCTACCCACGGTAGCTGAAGCCCCGAAGATTTTCTGACACTGGGGGGGGCGCTATTCACTTATTTCTGCCTGCTGTTTTAAAACGGCAGATCAGAATAAGTACCCTTTTTTGCTGCCCTTTTAATACGTAAGGCTGTCGTAATGGGGTTAAAACGATCCTCTGACTTATCTGTAATGATCAGCCTTTTTGCATCATGGCTTCAATTTATATTGGCTCATCCCAGCTATGGTTTATCAAATGGACATCAGCAAACTCTAACTATTGCCATTTGTTGGATTTTCTATATTTTGGGCAGCAAAAATAAGCCTGATGGTAATATGCTGTGCATAAAAACACCTCAAAGGTCTACAGGTCCACCAAGTGCAGATGTGAACAGAATTTAAAACATAACTCTAAGTCTATTTGTGTATAAAAATATTATGGTTGTAACCATGAGAAATAAGTGGCAGAAATTAATATTTTAAGTGATCGTCAGCATGGTTTAATAAAAGAATATGTCTTCCTCAATGAGGAAGAAGGAATAGGGAAAAAGTGAAGGGTATTAGTAATTTCCCTTTTTACATAATCCATAAACACCAAGTCTAAAATCAGTTTCTGATCAAAACGCGTCTGATGTTCAGCCACTGGCTGTGACTACTGCTTATAAATGTGAGGAGTGTAAATTTTTGTATTGTTTTTTGTTTCATTAGAAAGTGGATTTTATCTGTATATATCCTTTGGAAGCTGGATCCTTTTCTTATAATCTGTTATACACCTAATATACAGTGTATCTACCCATTTCCTGTCCACCACTATTAACTTGAGAACGACGGCAGCTATAGGCATACAAGTGGTGTCTAGGAATAGTAAAGTAGCCATGTGCTACACAATGAAACCACCTATAGCACCACCTGGTGGAAAACAATGGAGTTAGATTTTGTATCTCGAAAACAGAACGAGATACAGAAAAAAAGTGAATTACAAAGTTGTAGTGCATCATCAATTCAATACAAATTGACACCTTGCATACAGAAAAGCTATGATTAGAACTTAGAAAATGGGGAATTACCCTATTATGCAAATAAGTGTGCAACATCATACATGACGAAATACTGTAGACTGCTAATAGTACATACTGTACAGTAAATGGGATTGTTCAAAGGGTTGCCCAACAGACCTCTGTCATGCTGTTCTCTCCAGTGCGACTCATCTGTGTCGCGCTGGAGAGAACAGAGTGACAGAGGTCTGCTGGGCAACCCTTTGAACAATCCCTGTAGACTGTGAGCCCTCTCGGGCAGGGTACTCTCTCCTCCTATACCAGTCTGTTTTGTACTGTTAATGATTGTTGTACGTATAACCTCTTTCATTTGTAAAGCACTATGGAATAAATGGCGCTATAATAATAAATAATAACAATAATTTACTGTACAGTATGTACTATTAGCAGTCTACAGTATTTCGTCATGTATGATGTTGCACACCTATTTGCATTATAGGGTAATTCCCTGTTTTATACGTTCTAATCATAGCTTTTCTGTATGCAAGGTGTCGATTCGAATTGAATTGATGCACTAAAACTTTGTAATTCACTTTTTTTGTGTATCTCGTTCCATTTTCGAGATAATTAAACTTCTTGGTGGATTTATAGAAAAAAAAGTAGCCAGGAAGACAGAGGAGGTCATCTGGAGAATTTCAAGACCATATCCATCAAAATCGGTGAAGGCTCTCAGAAGATATAGGCAAAAATTCTCGGTGGTGTCAGTTCTGTTAGCTCTGCGCAAAGCCATTAATAAGGCTATGAAGCATTAATCTCTGTGGACCTTGTACTGCGACAGCATTTTCACATCCCACATCCAGGATTTCCGGACTCAGTGGAAGGTGCTGAAAATTTTGATACCACCCCCATGAAAATCAGAGGTGGCACACCAAAGATATAAGGAAAAAATGGCAGCAGCTTTTAGTGAGTACAAGCGCTCAGCTCTGTCCCCATACAATTTACACCAATCACACTGAACCCCGTACCCTGTAAAATTTATGTGTCCCCCTCTCCTAAATATTACTGTAGATCTTGCGGTGGATGTGGGAAAACCCACAGAAATCTTAAAATCCCCCCTGCTGTGCCATTTATATTAACCAACTACATCCCGTGCTGGGGTGCGAGCAGCGGCCATCTTCTGACCGCAAAGTGAAAGTGATAGTTGGAGTCAGTGAGGAGCGGCCATTTTATAAGTCCTGGCCATAATATTCCCTAATAGCCACCTATAATCACCCTAAATAGTGGTTATAAGCCTTACTGGAAAAGCCCTATTTCCCTGCATTCTTCCCTGGAGGCTGTCCTGTCACAATAAAGCAGCATAGCAGAAGCAGGAGGATACACGTCCATAGTCTATGAATGGTATTCACAAAGCGGGCTTACGCTGGTACTATAAAGCCTAATTTGACTGCAGCTTATGAATAAATAAATTTATACTCACTTTTCCACTATATACATTCTACCAGACCTCCAAGTAACTCTATCTGGACCCTTAATACCTGCATTCTCAAACCCTAATCATAACCTTAGGGAAAAGGGGAAAATATAGAGATTGTCTTCATCTAAAGAAAATAAGCAGGAACTGGAGGAAAAAAAAAACCAAAACAACCTCCTCTCATAACTAGTCCAAAAATATAACAGCAACATTGATTTAATTAAAAACGTAAAATTTCGGATTTAAAGGGATAGCTCCGATTTCACAAATTCTTTTTGCAATGGATAAAGGAACAAGGCAGAAGATAAACCCAAACCAAAAAAATGACCAAAAAAATCACCTTGAAGGCGGTACATAAAACAACAATGGTTGAAACCACTCTGGATAAGGAAAATCTCACCTATAACCTAAAATCCATCACCCCCAAAATAGAAGCTTCACCAGCCACAGGCCCAAATGTAGGAGGAGGTATAGAGACTAAACATCAATTAAGATTAAACCATAGAGACTGTGTGGAGCAGGGGATGAAAGACACTCAAGGTTATAAAAATGAATCATTCCCCCCAGTAAAAGCGACAGTTAACTATATAAAATCACCACTCCTCAATCTCGTCTCTCATAATAAGGTAGAACAATCCAACACCTCAGACATGGAAACATCGTCTTCCAGCTCTAATAAAAGAAAAGGCCGGACTATAAGAAATGATGCACTAATAGGAGACTTTAACAACTCATCTCCGTCCTCTAGTGAAGAATTTGATTCGCTAAGTCCCGATAAACATAGACCTAGACTCGATTACTATTCACCTTCACTACCTTCTGCTGAATGAAAGATTCTAAGCAGCAGTAACACTCATCCAAATCTTGTAAAAAATGACTCTGACTCCTATTTAGTAAACCTTATTAAAGCTCTCAATAAAGACATGGTCTTAGCATTCGAAAATCAAACAAAGATCCTACGCGAAGACATTTTAGAAGTCAAAAACAGATTGGATGCTAATGAAGCCAGAATATCCCAAGTAGAGGAAAAAGTTGATATACTCTCAAAGGGCCATTGTAAACTACAACTTCAAGTTCAATTTTTAAAGGGCAAAGTGGCTGACTTGGAGGATCGTGATTGTAGAAATAACATCAAACTTAGAGGCGTTCCGGAGTCAGTAACAAATAATAACCTGGCAACCTACACTAAGGGACTTCTTAAAACTGTTATACCATCTTTATCGGAGTAAAGCCCGCTTTACACGCTGCAATATATCTTACAATGTGTCGGCGGGGTCACGTCGTAAGTGACGCACATCCGCCATTGTAAGGTACATTGCAGTGTGTGACAGGTACGTGCGATTGCGATTGTACGGTAAAACGTTCATCGCATACACATCGTACCTTTCTCTAGAATTGAACAAGAGAAAAACACACGACCAATATCCAAGGTGCAAAAGGTGAAATCTTTATTGACAACGGGTAGGTGCGGGGCGGCACAGAACAAGTGAGGGCACGGACATGAATCAATGACCAATATAAACAGACAATTATCAAAAGTGATAGATAGTCACATTGATCAAACCATAATGTAGTGCAACTATATGATATCAAACATTTATTATATCCACAAAAATGTCAAAATAGTAGATATATGGGCAAAGATGTCAGCAAACCAAATGTATAAAATCCCATTAAGTAGGGAACAAGATCACCACCCATTCCATCCATCTCATTCACCAACACTGGCTGGGAATTACCAAAACCAGAGAAGTTAGAAGGTAACATATGGGGGACGAGATCGTATGCGAAATTGCAACGTGTAAAGCAGGCTTTAGAGATTATGATTGACAGGATACATCGCCTGCCCAAACCCAAATCTCTCCCTTCAGACACCCCCAGGGATGTTGTCCTACGTCTCCATTTCTTTACCAAAAAGGAGATTTTACTAAAATTTATGAGAGAACAGGACACTACCGGATCCTTATCATATCAAGGTCTTTGCCGACTTCTCCAAGGAGACAATGGAATCAAGAAGAAGATTCAACGACATCACCAAACAACTGCGAGAATGGGGTATTCTCTACAGGTGGGGGTTCCGCACTAAACTTCTTGTCTGGTTAAATGGTAAAACAACCCTCATTAAAACCCCAGAGGATGGCTTAAAACTTATCTCTTCGTTAAATAATGAAGGGGACCCAAGAGCTCAACGGTAATGACCTCTATGTTTAAATACTATGTCTCATATGAAGTACCTAATATGTATATAATTTCAGGAGAACTGAAAAAGGGTGACCATCCCACCTATTTGGATTACACCATCTTTTCCTAAATCTGGATTTTGAAATAGACCATTTCCTGGGAGCTTTTCCACCTGGAATTGAACTCTGAGAATCTACAAAAGGACACGTTGCTGCTATTACACGGATTAAGTACTTTCATTTTTTTTATTTTTTCTTTCTCCACGTTTTACTTTAGTACTAATAGAGACAACACTTCTTTCTTGACGGGGAAAGGAGACACACATTATTTAGCCTCCTTTCTCTTCCACAAACTTTGACCTCTACTTGAAGGTTTTATCTTACCCGTTTTGTGGAGATACCTTCAGGGAGAACTTTTTTGCTTTTGTCATTAAAATTATGCTTGCCACCCATTTTGGCCTCCCTACTGATCCAACCTAGAAGTTTTTCGTTCAGTTAAAAAATATTAGAAATTATTACTTTACATCTTTTGTATTTTTATCTAGTTGAGGGAAAGTTATATTGTTCATCGGAAGCTGTGTAGTTATTTATAGATTTTATAATAATTTTATAATATATATATATATATATATATATATATATTATAGTAGTTTTGAAGTAAGTTTCCATTAGTGCATTTTTTTTTCTCTTCTCTTCTCTTTCCCTTTCTCTTCTTTCTTTTCCCTTCCCTCCCCTTCCTTACTTCCATCCCTAAACATGACTGTTAAATTAATTTCTTATAACGTCCATGGTCTAAACTCCCCCCTAGAAAACGATACCTGACCTGGAAAGAACTAAGAAACTCTAAAGCAGATATAGCATGCCTACAAGAGGTGAAATTCACTAGAGACGACCATCCAAAATTCGTTAATAAAAACTTTCCACACATCCTCTCCTCACTAAGTGTTGGAAAAAGGGCAGGAGTAATGATATTGGTTAAAGATACAGCGTCCTTTTAGCTTCTTACTGAGAACAAAGACAAGGAAGGTAGGTATATTGTCATTACGTGTTTAATAAATAATCATCCCTGCACTATAGTTAATGTGTATGCTCCCAACCACGCCCAAATTGGCTTTCTGGATGAACTATACGAGTTGGTCCAGGAGGTCAAACAAGGCGATCTTATACTCTTGGGTGATTTCAATCTTGTCCCAGACAATGAACTTGATTCAACAGCTCAGGCAAGACACAAGAAGCGCTGTCTGAAACATTGGTTACAAAGACAGGAACTTCTTGATGCCTTTAGGTGTATAAACTCTACATCAAAAGAATTAATGTATTATTCCGACATCTACAACACATTTTCCCGGATTGACCTAATACTAACGGACTCATTCACAATCTCTAAAATCAAAAAAATTGAAATTTTACCCAAAACTTTTTCGGATCATTCGCCAATAATATGCGACGTATGCTTAAATACTCTATCTTCAAACAATTTCCTATGGAAATGTAACTCTCTCCTCTTAAACTCCCCAACATATAATAAAAACATTGAAAAGTCAATTAAATTATATTTCGATGAAAATTCCACTGACCATTCCATTGCCCTTTTGTAATATGGAATGCTCATAAAGCGGTAATTCGCGGGAGCCTCATCCAATTATCCTCGCAGCATAAAAAACGTCAAAGGGAAAGAGTTACAGATCAGATCAGACGGAAGGAAGAAGCACAACAAAAACTTGTCTCTCCATCCCCAACAATTCACAGGGAAATCCTAACTCTTAGAGCTGAATTAAAATCTTAACTATTCAAAGATTTTGAACAATTTTCCCACAATATGCATTTCAAATTTTACACCTCTATCAATAAACCCAGTAGACTGATGGCGCAAAGAGTCAAACCAGCCAGAATCCAAAAAAGGATCCATAAAATTGCAAAACCCGACGGCTCCATTGCATATCATCCAAAGGAAATCGCTGAAACTTTCGCCAACTATTACATCAAACTAAATAACCTAAAAAATGACATCAATTTCCAAACCAGATTACACAACCATTAATAGTTTCCTAGATAGCAACTCCCCAAAATGTCCAAACAACTAAACACTCTTAACTCCCCATTTACCGATACAGAAATTATTAGAACAATATCAAACTTAAAATCCAAAAAATCCCCGGGGCCAGATGGGTTTACCAATGACTACTATAAAGCTTTTCCCCTTGTCCTCTCCCCCTTGTCCTCTCCCCCCATCTGGTCAAGATTTTTAATAAAGCCGCTGACACAGGAGCATTTCCCAAAGAAATGCTAGAAGCTACAATTATTATGATCCCAAAATCAAAGGGAAATGATGACCTCGTAAGCAACTACAGGCCTATATCCTTGATAAATGCCGATGTAAAAATTTATGCCAAGTTTATCGCGGACGGGTTAAAAAAATACTATCTGATATTGTCAATAATGACCAGATTGGATTCGTGGAAAACCGACAGACTTCTGATGGTACAAGGAGAGTAATAAATCTAGTCTCCCATATCAACAATAGAAAAATCCCTTCCCTGCTGTTGGCATTGGATGCAGAGAAGGCTTTTGATCGAATCAATTGGAAATATTTGGAATTGGCTTTATATAAATTTGGATTCTACAAAAAAATTGTTAAAACCATTTTGGCCCTCTATTCTAATCCCACTGCAAAAATATAAACCAATAATCACTTATCAAATCCCTTCCCAATTACAAATGGTACCAGACAAGGATGCCCCCTTTCTCCCCTCCTTTTCGTCATGGCTATAGAACCCCTTGCAGAGTTAATCAGAAGTAATCCCAACATTTTAGGTATAAAAACAAGTAACAGCCATCATAAAATTGGACTTTTTGCGGATGACATTATTCTTTCCCTCTCGGACCCCCTAAACTCTATCATCGAAGCCAAAAAAATTGTAAATGACTATTCAAAGGCCTCGTATTATAAAATAAATAACAATAAATCTAAACTTCTTCCCTTTTTCCTTAAAATTAGTACTATTAGTCTCATAAAAAAAGTTTCCTCTTTTACTTGGGAAGAAAACTCATTTGCCTATTTAGGGATCAAAATTACCAATAACCTGGATTCTTTAGTGGAAACAAATATGGAGGACCTTGTCAAGATTACTCAAAGAAAGATTACAGAAATGCCCAAGAACAATATAAGTTGGTTGAGAAAAATTATGGCATTCAAAATGATTATATTACCTAAGACTTTATACTACTTTAGAGCGATACCCCTGTTAATCCCATTAAATTATCTATACAAAGTACAAAGTCTCTTGAATGAGTTCATCTGGGACAAGAAAAAGCCAAGAATTGCCAAGAATACACTGACAAAACACAAAAGAAGAGGTGGGTTCAGCTTACCCAACATAATATGTTACTATAAGACTAATATCATCAAACAGAGTATAAATTGGATTCTAAACACTCACACCCTCCCATGGCTCGATTTGGAATTATCCCTCAATAACTACTCTTCCCTGCGATCCCTTATTCTACTTCATATCCTGAACCCTAAGCTACCTCTCCCAAACTCCCCTACAATTGCATCCACTATATCAATCAGGAAAAACTTTACCAAGCAAAAATCCAAATTAACCAAATTTGAACAAATCAGTAATTTTCCCCTAAAATTCCTTGCCTTAATGACAAATGAGACCATTCCTTAATGACAAATGAGACCATTCCTGAAACATGGAATACTTTAGGCCTAAAACTAATAAAAGACATACACAATGGGAGAGATTTCATCTCATTCTTAGACATTAAAATAAAATATGATATACCTGACTCTGACTTTAAGTTCCTAATTTCTCTGAGGACCTCCCTCCGGAAAATCCTATACACTAACTACCCCCTCCCGGACTTTATTAGAATCGTATTCTGCAACTTAGAGAAACAAAGCGTTTGGAGTACTAGTACCATATATAGATTCTTAAATGATGACTGTGACGACATGGACTCTCATGGGTTAACGTTTCTTAAAATCCAGCCAGACAGCATGATAGATTGTCTATAGATGGGGGAGAAGTCCCTCATTGTTTTTACAAGACTCTTGTTGACTCAATATAATTGTGTTGGCCACTGAAAGCTAGACGTATTGTTCTCCAGACATTTCCAGTAACCATTGTATTGTAGCTGTGTATTGATAATGTAATTACCTTAGTAGCCATTGTCTAGTCAGTGGCTCCCAGTTTACATGTACACCCTCAGCCTTTCTAAGCACATCATTTAAATGAACATTGTCCATGCAGCTTGAAATTCCTCCAATGGGAGAAGCAATCTTGTCCAACCAATCGATGAGGACGCAGTGTATCCAAGGGGAAGGTTGTGGCTATAAAAAGGACTTCTTTAAGCCACCAGTGGTTGTTGATGGTTGATGGATTCAGTCTAAGCTCTTTGGAGCCATAAGATGTCCTGATCCTCCAGTCAGCTCCAATCTAGGGACTCCGGATCCGGTTGGAGACCATATCCACAGCCTAGGGATTTCGACTCCGGCTGCCAGGATTGTAACATCAAACCAGGACTACCTAAGGAGGACACGCAGGTTGGGACAGTTCAGTCACCTGTTACAGACTTTGCAGACCTCAGACAGCTTGGAACCTGTGAGGCATGGACATTCTAAATCCCTGGTGAGCCAGCGGAAGGGTGAGACTCTGTTGCCTGTTACATTTGTGTGTTTTGCTGGTTATGTGTTATGTGCCGTTAATTGTTTGGGGATCCAATAAAGTCTAATTATTGTGGTTCCCTCACCCTGTGTTGTCTGAGTAGTGTTACGCCCACGGTTAGGGAGGCCGGCGTTCAGTTGGGATGAGCCCTGAGCCACGCTGTCTTTCTAAAGGCAGCGGGTTTTAGTGGACGAGAGCGCCCACTGAGCCCCGTGTCTCCACAATTGGTGGCAGCAGTGGGATACTACTCAGCCTGGTTTACCCAGGGGAGCTGCAGCGGACTGGTGTTTTCGGACACCGTCCAGGGCTCAACAACCAGGGAGGCACATAAGCATACCCAGCAGGCCATAGGGGAGGCATTCAGGTTTCGGACGCTGCCATGTCCAACCCCACCAGCTCAGCCATGGGACAAGGACAAGAGAGGAGTTACGACCGCTGCAGTAAATGGATGCTACAGGATATGTGCCAGAGGCGAAAGATTATCTACTGGAACGCTGAGACTCGGTCAGCCTTGATCCAGAAATTAGTCCGTTGGGATGCCCAGAATGATGCAGAGGACGATGAGGATCCCGCCGATATTGACCCTGAGGATTTAAACTATGTGCCACATCATGGATCTAGTGACAATCGGAAATCAACTTTGTCCAAATTGGCCCAAGCCACAGCGTTGTTGGATGCATTGGGGCCTAGATCCTCAAGAGAAGAGAGGGCTTGGGTTATGGAATATGTTTATGGGATTCCAGCTGCCGTACTGCTAGCACCAGCCGGTCGAGAAGGATGGTCCCACTACCCAGCAGAAGCTGAACCAAAACAAAGAGGCCGCATGCTTGGAGCCCATCTGCCAGTCCAACCAGTCAACATATGCCGAGATGAACCAACGAGACCTGAGGAATGCTACTCCCAAGAAACACCAATAGCTGAGGAAGTGGTTTATCCAGTCCACACCCTACGGCAGGCCGGACACTGTACACCAGCCAACCTCCATCCCCACATCCAGACGGTCAAGGTCGGTGATATACAGGCTCAGGGACTTCGAGACATTGGATCTTCCATCACTCTGGTTAGCCCAGTTATTGTTTCCCCAGAAGACCCTTTACCAGATTCCCAATTATCCATCACCCTGGCTGAGGGCCAGCGCTCAGACGTCCCTCTGGCATGTGTGCAGTTGGACCTAAGGACCGACCAGGGAGAGGTCGAGGTGGAGCTTGAGGACAGCCTCCCCACACCTGGTATTTTGGGGACCAACCAGGAAGTGATCGATGTGGAGATTGTGAACAGCCTCCCCATACCTGTCATTGTGGAGACTGACCAGAGCAAGGCTGATGTAGAGCTTATGGACACCGTCCCCACACCAGTTATTTCGGGAAAGGACCAGGGAGAGGTTTATGTGAGACTTGTGAACAGCCTCCCCACACCTGTCATTGTGGAGACTGACCAGAGCAAGGCTGATGTGGAGCTTATGGACACCGTCCCCACACCAGTTATTTCGGGAAAGGACCAGGGAGAGGTTGATGTGAGACTTGTGAACAGCCTCCCCACACCTGTCATTGTGGAGACTAATCAGAGCAAGGCTGATGTGGAGCTTATGGATACCATCCCCACACCAGTTACTTTGGGGTCTGACCAGGAAGAGGGCCATATGGAGTTTATGGACAGCCTCCCCACATCTGTTGTTTTGGGGTCTAGCCAGGAGGAAGTTGAAGTGGGGTTCATAGATGGCCCCACAAAGCCTGTTGTTTCGGATACCACTCAAAGGGAAGTGAAAGTAAGGATTGTGAATTACCTGCTCACACCAGTCATTTTGGAGAATGACCTAGGACAAGGACTATCCAGTCAGTTTGAAGAAGCCATCACCCACCTCCAAGCCAAGCAGGACCCTGATGTGGATCTTTCTAACATCTTTTCCAGGGATGGTTTGCATTCCCGGTCTCCATCATCCACTTCTGAGCCAAGAACCGTGAGTAAGCCTAAACACACTGTGGCTATTGACTGGGGGAGGATTGATAGTGGGAGATTTGTGCAGGCCCAACTCATGGACCCCACCTTAGTGCTTGTCCACAATATGGCTGCTCAACTTGGGGGAGGTAATCAGGGGGAGGTGTATAGATGCAAGCCTCTGTTGCTGACCTCACCATTAAAAAGGACAATGCCGTCAAGAGGAGAAGGATGATCGGAAGCCTATCATGTCTGGCTAATATTAAGAAGGGGGAGGAATGTGACGACATGGACTCTCATGGGTTAACGTTTCTTAAAATCCAGCCAGACAGCATGATAGATTGTCTATAGATGGGCGAGAAGTCCCTCATTGTTTTTACAAGACTCTTGTTGACTCAATGTAATTGTGTTGGCCACTGAAAGCTAGACGTATTGTTCTCCAGACATTTCCAGTAACCATTGTATTGTAGCTGTGTATTGATAATGTAATTACCTTAGTAGCCATTGTCTAGTCAGTGGCTCCCAGTTTACATGTACACCCTCAGCCTTTCTAAGCACATCATTTAAATGAACATTGTCCATGCAGCTTGAAATTCCTCCAATGGGAGAAGCAATCTTGTCCAACCAATCGATGAGGACGCAGTGTATCCAAGGGGAAGGTTGTGGCTATAAAAAGGACTTCTTTAAGCCACCAGTGGTTGTTGATGGTTGATGGATTCAGTCTAAGCTCTTTGGAGCTGACTGGAGGATCAGGACATCTTATGGCTCCAATCTAGGGACTCCGGATCCGGTTGGAGACCATATTTACAGCCTAGGGATTTCGACTCCGGCTGCCAGGATTGTAACATCAAACCAGGACTACCTAAGGAGGACACGCAGGTTGGGACAGTTCAGTCACCTGTTACAGACTTTGCAGACCTCAGACAGCTTGGAACCTGTGAGGCATGGACATTCTAAATCCCTGGTGAGCCAGCGGAAGGGTGAGACTCTGTTGCCTGTTACATTTGTGTGTTTTGCTGGTTATGTGTTATGTGCCGTTAATTGTTTGGGGATCCAATAAAGTCTAATTATTGTGGTTCCCTCACCCTGTGTTGTCTGAGTAGTGTTACGCCCACGGTTAGGGAGGCCGGCGTTCAGTTGGGATGAGCCCTGAGCCACGCTGTCTTTCTAAAGGCGGCGGGTTTTAGTGGACGAGAGCGCCCACTGAGCCCCGTGTCTCCACAATGACTATATATTTTATAAGCAAGCCTACATGGAAAGATGGGAGAAGGATTTAAAGATGAGTTTCTCTGATGAGAAATGACAAAACTGCCTAAAAGCTACGTACTCCAGCATCTCCACTATCTTGCAAGAAACCTTTTATAAAACATTATCAACATGGTATCTTACTCCAGTACGTTTAAACAAATTTGATAAATCAAACTCTCCTGATTGTTGGAGAGGATGTGGGCATAAGGGTAGTCTATTGCATATCCTATGGCAGTGTCCTAAAATTGGAAACATGTGGTCAGAGATCAACAACCTCTTGAATCGAATATCTACTTCAAAGGTTACAGTCTCCCCACAAATGGCCCTTCTGCCTCTAGATTTGGAGGACACTGACCCTGCCTTAGTTCCCATATTTATACATATCTTTCTGATTATTAAGCAACTTTTAACAGTGAACTGGAGAAGTAATGTTATCCCCACCACCTCGGAAATAATTAAGCTCATGAATAAACACCAAGAATATGAGAAAAAGTATGCAATATACAATAATATTTTCAGTTCATACTACAAAAGATGGAGTTTATGGCCTACAAACATCAGTAATGCCTCAACGTAAATGGAATGAGCCCCTTCCCCCCCCCTTTTATTTATTTATTTTTTTTCTTCTTTTTTCTCTTTCTTTTTCTCTCTCTTTTCTTTTTCATTCTTTGCTTGTTATTGCATTTAAATATGTCTTCACACAGTCAAATAATGATGTTAGTAATAGCAAATGTTATGGGTGTCAACATCTGTAAGTCTACAATATTCACAAGTCTCATACGATCTTTGTAAATAGTTTAATCCTATATGTTCTGCCATTTCCCTCACCCTGTGGTTTTCCCTATATATTTCCAAAATTCCCCCAATAAAAGCCTTTTTCCTTATTTTTCCTCCCTCCCTTCCAATATCCTCCTCCTCCTTAAATTTCAATGGTTAAACATCTCTATGATTACTTATCTACTTTTGAATATATTTACATAAGAGTGTTTGAAATTTTATGACTGTTATGTAATAAAAATATTGAAACACAAATAATGACATATTAAACATTGGGACAAGTAACGCTGTGGGTCCACCCCAAGTAGTGCAACAAAAAGCCAACAATTAAAAGAATGGTCCTACTAATTTGTATGAGGAAACTATTCACAGTTCATACTGTATGTTCAGGATTTTGAATGTCTTAAATTCATCAGGAATTCAAATGCATTAAGAGGTTAACAAAAGTAACATTTCCATCCTTCAGGCGTTTTCCATTAGGAAGATGCTCAATGCTTTATAATAGAAGTGAATGGGAAGACTAAAAAGATGCCTGGAAGACTCTATGGTGTGTTTTGAGTGTACAGTCACCATTTCTTCTTGCAAAAAAGGGTACATTTTCTTAATTGTTTAATGAATTTGAAAAAAAAATCAAGAATACACTTATAAAAAGGGCAGTAATTTCTGGAAAGGGCTGTAATTTCTATCGTAAGTACACTTCAACTGTGACAGTCAAAATAAAAAAAAATATCCAGAAAATCACATTCTATGATTTTTAAATAATTCATTTGCATTTTATTGCATGAAATAAGTATTTGATCACCTATGAACCAGCCAAAATTCTGCTCTCACAGACCTGTTATTTTTTATTTAAGGATTCCTCCTACTCTGCACTCATTACCTGTATTAATTGCACCTGTTTGAACTCGTTACCCGTATAAAAGACACCTGTCCACACACTCAATCACACTCTAACTTCTCCACCATAGCCAAGACCAAAAAGCTATCAAAGAACAGCAGGGACAAAAGTGTAGACCAGCACAAGGCTGGGATGGGCTACAGTACAATAGACAAACAGCTTGGTGAGAAGGCAGCGACTGGTGGTGCAATTATTAGAAAATGGAAGAAACACAAGGTGACTGTCAATCTTATACGGTCTGGGGCTCCATGCAGAATCTCGCCTCGTGGGGTAAGGATGATTCTGAGAGGGGTCAGGAATCAGCCTAGAACTACTTGGGATGACGTGGTCAATGACCTCGAGAGATTGGACTACAGTCGCAAAGATTACAGTTAGTAACACACTACACACTACGCCATCATAGATTAAAATCCTGTAGGGCACGCAGAGTCCCTCTGCTCATGCCAGCACATGTCCAGGCCCATTTGAAGTTCCGCTAATGTCCATCTGGATGATCCAGAGGAAACATGGGAGAAGGTCAAGTGGTGAGATGAGACCAAAATATAACTTTTTGGTATCATTTCCACTTATCATGTTTGGAGGAGGAAAAAAGATAAGTACAACTTCAAGAAAACTGTCCCAACCGTGAAGCATCAAGCTGGAAACATTATACTTTGGTTGTGCTTTTCTGCAAAGAGGAAGGGACAACTGCAGCGTGTTGAAAGGAGGATGGATTGTGTGATGTATCACGAGATTTTGGCTCACAATCTCCTTCAATCAGTAAGAGTATTGAAGATGGGTCGTGGCTGGGTCTTCCAGCATCCATTGCTTTCTAAGAATAATTTCAAGGTGCTGCAGTGGCCTCACCAGTCTCCAGACCAGAACCCAATAGAAAATCTTTGGAAAGATTGAAACTCAATGTTACCCACCAACAGTCCCGAAACCTGAAAGATGTGGAGAAGATCTGTATGGTGGAGTGGGCCAAAATCTCTGCTGCAGTGTGTGCAAACTTGGTCAAGAACTACAGGAAATGTCTGACCTCTGTAACTGCAAACAAAGGTTTCTACCAAATATTAAGTTATGTATTTCCAGGCTCGGTCTGGCCCGCCAGGGTAGCGGGGAATCCCCCGGTAGGCCCCGGGTCCTCAGTGGGCCCCTGTGCCTTATATAGTGCGGGGAGGTGTATAGCGCCGTGGGGCCGCCGGTTTTTCGGGGCCGGCGTTATGTGCGGCAGACTGGGAAGGGCCCCCATGCTCTGATAGGCCCCCCAGCCTTTCAATCACAAACTACAGCGATAGCACAAGTTCCGTACTATCACTGCAGTTTCCGCGGCTGCAGAAGGACCTGTGGTGACATCACAGTCATGGGATATCACCGTAGGTCCTGCACTGTGGAAGTCCCAGACCTGTCCTGGACACCGCGCCGCTATTCAAATGTACGCACATCTCTCAGACGCACGTACATTTGAACAGTGCGGCCGGTGACAGGACTGAGGAAGAGGAGCTGCTCAGCCCCGCACAGACACAGCGGCCGTCATCACACTGCCGCCGGAGCAGCAGAGAAGAGGACGCGCAGGGCTGCAGGTAAGCGCTCAGGAGGAGCCGAAGAAAAAAAATAAATATATATATTATTATATATATATATTATTTTATATATATATATATATATATATATATATATATTCTCACCTATCCTCCTCCGTTCCCGCGGTGCTCCAGACCGCAGGACACAGACCCCTTGATGATCCCGTCCTCTGCACGGAGCCGTCGCTGCAGGTGACTTCATGGCTTTCCTGCAGTTAAATGCTTTACGGCGCCGTAAAGCATTTAATTGCAGTAAAGCCATGATGGCATCCTGCGGCGGCGGCTCCGTTCACCGGACGAGATCATGGAGGGGTCTATGAGCCTGCGGACTGATAAGGTAAGGACAGCGCAGGAACGAAGGACAGGTGAGAATTAGGGTAAGTTCACACAGTGCGTTTTTCGCGGCATTTTTCGGGTGCGTTTTTGCTCCGAAAGCTGCATGACTTTGCTTCCCCAGCAAAGTCTATGAGTTTTCATTTTTGCTGTCTGCACACAGTATTTTTTTTTTTGCTGTGTTTTTGTGGTGCCCACAAAATTACAGCATGTCAATTATTTTTGCGGTTTTCACTGCGTTTTCCACCCATTGAGTTCAATGAGATGTTCAAAAACGCAATGAAAAACGCAAATTGCAAATATAGCTGCATTTTAGTGCGTTTCTTTGACTAAAAACGCAGCTATAAACGCAAGGGCTGGGTAGTAAGGTGACATGTACAGGAAGAGGATTCCTTCTGTTGGTAAACACAGAAGCGTGAATCCTCCCTGTACCGCCACCGCTGCTTCTACCTCCCGCCCGGCGCCATGTCTGCTCCCGTCCTGCGCCATGTCCGGTGCGGGAGTTGGAAGCAGCTGCGAAATCAAAAGTGAACAGTAGAAAAAAAAAAAATCTCATATTCACCTGTTTGTAGACTCTCCTGGGCAGCACGTCTGATAGCTGCAGGACCTGGCGGTGATTACCTGATGCGGCACCTGATGCATAAGCTGATCGTAAGTCTTGCGGTGACGCCGGCTTTTTACCGCCCAGCCAGCTTAAACTATCAGCTGATGCCGACAGGAGACTTCATCAGCTGATTACCGCCGGGTCCTGCAGCGATTGGACAGGAGTCTGCACAGGAGTTTTTTGGGGTTTTTTTTGCAATGATGCATCAGCTGATTCTATAATTCTATAAACGTCTTTTATACAATCAACTGATGTGTGATGTGATTCACGTCCTTGAACCTGACACATCATCTGATCGCTTTGCCTTCCAGCAAACCGATCAGTTGATATTGGATCCGAAGTGGACGGCGCGGGACCCTTGACCCAGGATTACTGATGGGGGGGGGGTTATTTCAATAAAGATGGAGTCCCTGATTGTGTTGTGTTTATTATAATAATAATAAAGTTTATTTATATAGCGCCAACATATTCCGCAGCACTTTACAATCCGGTGGGGGGTTGTATAGACAAAAACAAAATAGTACATAATTCAACAGCTACAGTAGGAATGAGGGCCCTGCTCAAAAGGCTTACAATCTATGGGGAAATGGGGGGTGTTTTATTTGTAATAAAAATATTTTTTCTGTGTTGTTTTTTTTTATCCTAGAAATTCATGGTGGCCATGTCTAATATTGGCGTGACACCATGAATTTCGGGCTTAGGGCTAGCTGATAATATTCAGCTAGCCCGTACCCATCATTACTCAGCGAGCCACCCGGCTTCAGGGCAGCTAGAAGAGTTGGATACAGCGCCAGAACATGGCGCTTCTATGAAAGCGCCATTTTCTGGGGTGGCTGCGGACTGCAATTCGCAGCGGGCGTGCCCAGAAAGCTTGGGCACTCTGCACTGAGGATTCTAATCCCCAGCTGCCTAGTTGTACCTGGCTGGACTCAAAAATTGGGCGAAGCCCACGTCATTTTTTTAATTATTTCATGAAATTTAATTATTTCATGAAATTGTAGTTCTGCAGCTGCTGTCTGCTCGTCTGCATACACTATTGGATGGAGTATGCTGAGCCTTGTAGTTCTGCTCTCCCTGCCTCTCCCTCCAGCATACAGTCCTGGATGGAGCATGCTGAGCCTTGTAATTCTGCAGCTGTCTGCTCTCCTGCATACACTAGTGCAGAATGAAGAACATATTGAAGAATGAAATGGCATCAGATCTTTTTTCTTTTTTTTTTTCAAACAATCTTTAATGGCATTGTTCACTGATAAAAAAAAAACGCAATGAGCAAAAACACAGCAAAAAACGCACCAAAACGCGGTAAAAACGCATGCTTTTTTTTGCTGCGGGTGCGTTTTTGTGCATTTTTTGCTGCAAAAACGCAGCGTCAAAAAAATGCAGTGCGTGAACTTAGCCTAACGTGTGTGTGTGTGTATGAACAACGGCATAATAGGGGACTGGAATGAGGACATTACTAAAGGATGGGGGGCCCATTCATACACTGCACAAAGATGGGAGGACCATTGCTACACTGCACAAGGATGAGGGGGGACGTTGGTACACGGCACAAGGATGAGGGGGCCCGTTACCTATATACAGATCTCCTGTTTATAAAGTCATCGGTGATCACTATTACCTGTACACTGACACTATATACAGAGCTCCTGTGTATACTGGCACTGATGGTAATATTAATATTATTAATATTATGTTTTTTATTCATGATCATTTATTGTAGTATTTGTCATTGTCTAGTAGTAATATGTAGTCTTGTCATGGTTTGGTGGTATTTGTCTCTTGTATGTAGTATTATTTGGTAGTCTGGTCACAGTGTCGTGGTATTTCTCCCTTGTATGTGGTAATATTTGGTTACCATATGGTCTAATTATGGTGTGGCGGTATTTCTCTCTTGTATGTGATTGTATTCAGTCACTACAGTATGTGGTGGTAATATGTTGTCTGGTCATGGTGTGGCGGTATTACTTTCTTGTATATGATTGTATTCGGTCACTATGTGGTGGTAATATGTTGTCTGGTCACGGTGTGGCGGTATTTCCCCCTTGTATGTGATATTATTGGTCTTGGCATAGTGGATTGCGTTCTGTCTGGAGGTCACTTTTTCTCTGATATCAATATGGTGAAGATTCTTAATTTCCAATAGTTTAAATATTTGAATGTTTAACCCCTCGCTGTCCTGTGACTATTGCACTGTAGCAAATATGCACTTACAGTAATCTCCTTTACTAAGGCCACGTGCACACAGTATTTGGTGAGTTTTTTACCTCAGTATTTGAAGCCAAAACCAGGAATTGTAAAATCAGTAAAATGAGCGGAAAAGTAGAATAGAAATACGGGCACCGCTTCTGCATTTTTCACCCACTCCTGCTTTTGGCTACAAATACTGATGTAAGATACTGACCAAATACTGAACGTGTGAACGTGGCCTAAGGATAAGTGATCACAGTGGGGTGTGATTGCTGGGACCCGAACTGATCGGCAAAATGTGCAACTTTTATCCCCATTACACTGGAGCTCATGTCCGATGCGACCCCTGATCCATTCATTCCCTCAGTGGCTGCGGGCGCTGCGCTTGTTTTTATCTGACTGCTCCACAGAGGATGAATGGAGCTGCGGTCACACATCCCACCTGCCGCTGCATTGTATATAAGTGCCCTGTCAGGGATAAAAGTTCCTCATTAGCCCGATCGGTGCGGTTTCCACTGGTCTGGTTCCACCGATCAATAAGTTGTCACCAACCGAACCTGTGGATTGGTGATAACTTGTCACCAAAGATCCCATTACTGCAAACTACTGTAATTGTACAGAGTTATTGTGTGTGTGCACAGGAGATGTGCAGGAGCCGCCTGTGTTTTACAGTCAGCGCTCCACTATAACGGGCATAGCAGCTAATAGATATTTGCATGTAGCTGTAGGGTGGGCCCCTAGAGTTATTCCCCCTTGAGGGCCCCAGACACCCCAGTCCGACCCAGTGTATTTCTATTGTATCAAATACTTATGTCATGCAATAAAATGCAAATTAAATATTAAAAAATCATACAATGTGATTATCTGAATTTGGGGGGGGGGGATTCTGTCTGTCTCAGTTGATGTGTACCTGCGAAAAAAAATTACAGACCTCTCCATTGTTTGTAGGTGAGAAAACTTGCAAGATCGGATGTATATCAAATACTTTTTTCCCCACCGTATATATACACTGTATATATATATAGTTTTGAATTTATTTTTTTTTTTAACTTTTTACTGTATTTTGTAGTCATTTTAGAGGTCTTGAACATCCGATAATCTGATTGCTTCAACTAAACATAGAAATATTATACAGGGTAGGCCGATAAGTATGGCTACACCCTTGGTGCGCCATACATGCCTTGGTGCGCCATTAGTATGGACACACCCTGAGTGGGCCATAAATATGGATACACCCTGATAAAATGGAAGTGGTGTGCGCAAAACATTTGAGGCCAGGTGGCCCATGGCAGCCATTTGCAAAGTCGCCATTTTGAATTCAACTTTACTCTTTTTTTTATTAGGGTGTATCCATACTTATGGCCACCCAGGGTGTATCCTTTCTCATGGTCCACCCTGTAGTACTGTACATAGCAAAAAATCACTCTCTCCTATCAATACCAGCCACTGGCTGGCTTTCATAGAACTACTGACATGACAAGAACAGGAGTCTTCAGCAAACATTCAGCTGTCATGAAAACCCATTGGCACCCTGTGATCGATTCTTCTGGATAATAATTGGATAATTTTGTATGAGCTCATCTCAACCCTATGCGTTTAGGTGGACTACTTTTGCAATCTGCCTGCTTGACATTACTGCAACACTCAGTGATGGCAGCATTAATGTATGACAGGTTCCATATAAGGCCACTGTTCAACTTGTGCAAGAGCATTGGATGCTATATGATAATGACAATTGGCTTAAACTCTGCTACGAGAGTGAGTTGAGTGTCATGTAAATGTGATCCGATTACTCTCCCCATCTTCTCCATTGTCTGTGCGTATATCAGACTGTACTGATGACATCCGAGTGCAGTCCTATGTGTCACACTCACTCATAGACTTACATGGGTTTGTGTGATGCAAGACTCGCTGCCAAACACAGCATGCTGTGATTCTTTTCTCATGCCGATATGGTATGACCAAAAAAATAGCAGATGGACACTGCCTAATAGTTTTACACTAGTGTGTGTGCAATCCAATCTTTTATCACATTGCACTTGTCTATATAAAGCGCAAGTGGAACCGAGACCTAAAAGGAACCAACCATTAGGTGTTTGCCCTATAAACTAGAGGCAGTGCCATAATGGCATTATCATGCTGATTAAAATTATACTTTTAGTTGAGAAATCTGAGGCCTTATTGCAAAACAATCTTTGTCCAAACTTTCCAAAATGATGTAATTTGTGCACAGGCTTGAGAATCAGGGCAAGACTTTGAGGGTCGGTTCGTCTGTATATAATCTTCCCCTGGTTGCCGGCCTCCTCTATATTTAAATATTGCCCCTCCACTACCACCATTATTGTTATGTCCGGTGCGTGTGCAGACACATGGAAGACAGTGTTTTCAATAAAATGGTGCAGTATGCGCATGCGATGACTCCAGCACCATCTTATTGAAAGGTTCGACAAAAACGTCACTATAGTACTGCACATGAGCCGGCCATTTCTAGGACCATATGACCATAGTACTCTTCATAAAACACCTGAAAAATAGAAATACTTAAACACTTTCAATACTCTTCCTATTCTTTTCTGTTGTAAAACCATTTTGCTGTTCATAAGTTCAGTCTTTTCAGCGTTTTGTTTTCACTTCAGGTTTTGAAAAATCCTGGGTGGGTAAAAATAAAAAGTAGATTACTTCTTTGAAGTAGTTCTTGATGTAATCCACTCTATACTAGGGACTGTCCAATCAGTAGCCTGCAAAAGAAAACACCAGGAAAACAAATCCTTTCAAAATGCTTCAGGAAACTCCTCAAAAACTCCCAAAGTAAAGGGAATTTACTGAATCAGTTTCTACTAGGAAAAGTTTCATTTTTCATTGCCTCAAAAATACTTACTGATAGTTTTTAGCTTGAATTTTCGACTACAAACATCATTGTCGTTGTGTATTAGAGCGAGCAAATACCAATCCTATCAGGCTTTTTGTAGTCCTGTGAAAGAGAGCAATACATGGAATCTGCCTCATATGACAGCAGCATGAGGTAGAGGCAGAGACCCTGATTCGGTAATGTGTCACTTACTGGGCTGGGTGCTGCAGTTTTGATAAAAACACTTTTTTATTACTTGCAGTTCTACCAGTTCTCTGAGTGCTGAGCTCTGTATAACCTTGCCCACATGGTACCTCTATCCGTACACTGTGCATAGGCAGAAATCTGCCAATCAGGGATGGGGAGGGGTTATAAAGAGCTCATGAATATAAAGTATTACATGACAACAGGATTACTAGTCCTGATGAGACAATCTCCTGCTGATGAAAATGTGATTTTTTTCAAAACCTCAGCAAGCAGCTCAGTAAGTGACACATTGCTGGAATCAGGGTCTCTGTCTCTACATTATGCTATTCTCCGATAAGGTGACAAAATTCTGGTTACAAACTCGCTTTAAAGAGCAATGTTTCTGGTATATATTTAGGATTTTCTATAAAAACCTCCTAAAGGATCAATTTTAGTCCATGCCAAGGCTGACCACTGTTTACATGGCTGTGTGGAGGGCTACATAAGCCGTTTAGGGCCCTGGTTTGAATATTGTATCTGAATGGGATGTTTCAATAGGTGTTCTCATACTACAAAAATACCCTGCCTTCCTGTGAAAAAGGCCTACATGAATAGATACAGACAATACAGTGTGAGCCCATGGAAAACAAGGACTAATCTGAGCACTGTGGAGTATGTTATCACTACAGACAACGGGAACTAAATCATGCAGTAATGGCAGGCTTTACAGGCCTTTATATTTCATTATGAAATCCATTACTTATTATAGGATTGGACCTATAAACTTTCATGTATTGATATGCTAAAAATTTACTGGGTATATTGTTTTATTCCAATGTGCTTTCTCTTATTGAATTTCACAACAGCTTAGCATTTTATCATAAAGAATTAAAGTCTGGTCAAGAAAACTGAGATAAACACCAGAAGAACACCTAAAAATTACATACAGTGGGTACGGAAAGTATTCAGAACCCTTTAAATTTTTCACTTTTTGTTTCATTGCAGCCATTTTGTAAATTAAAAAAAGTTCATTTTTTTTCTCATTAATGTACACTCTGCACCCCATCTTGACAGAAAAAAAACAGAAATGTAGAAATTTTTGCAAATTTATTAAACAAGAAAAACTGAAATATCACATGGTCATAAATATTCACACCCTTTGCTTAGTATTGTGTAGAAGCACCCTTTTTAGCTAGTACAACCATGAGTCTTCTTGGGAATGATGCAACAAGTTTTTCACACATGGATTTGGGAATCATCTGCCATTCTTCCTTGCAGATCTTCTCTAGTTCCGTCAGGTTGGATGGTGAACGTTGGTGGACAGCCATTTTCAGGTCTCTCCAGAGATGCTCAATTGGGTTTAGGTCAGGGCTCTGGCTGGGCTAGTCAAGAATGGTCACAGAGTTGTTCTGAAGACACTCCTTTGTTATTTTAGCTGTGTGCTTAGGGTCATTGTCTTGTTGGAAGGTGAACCTTCAGCCAAGTCTGAGGTCCATAGCACTCTGGAAGAGGTTTTCTTCCAGGATATCTCTGTACTTGGCCGCGTTCATCTTTCCTTCAATTGAAACCAGTCATCCAGTCCCTGCAGCTGAAAAACACCCCCATAGCATGATGCTGCCACCACCATGTTTCACTGTTCGGATTGTATTGGGCAGGTGATGAGCAGTGCCTGGTTTTCTCCACACATACCACTTAGAATTATCACCAAAAAGTTCTATCTTTGTCTCATCAGACCAGAGAATCTTATTTCTCATAGTCTGGGAGTCCTTGATGTGTTTTTTTTGCAAACTATATGTCTTGCACTAAGGAGAGGCTTCCATCAGGCCACTCTGTCTCAGCCACAGTGATCTTGGGGTTCTTCTTTACCTCTCTCCTCAAGGCTCTGTTCTCACGATTGCTCAGTTTGGTTGGATTGCTAGGTCTAGGAAGAGTTCTGGTGGTCCCAAACATCTTCCATTTAAAGATTATGAAGGCCACTGTGCTCTTCGGGTCCTTGAGTACTGCAGAAATTATTTTGTAAACTTTGCCACAATTCTGTCTCTGAGCTCCTTGGGCAGTTCCTTTGACCTCATGATTCTCATTTGGTCTGACATGCACTGTGAGCTGTGAGGTCTTATATAGACAGGTGTGTCCCTTTCCAAATCAAGTCCTATCAGTTTAATTAAACACAGCTGGACTCCAATGAAGGAGTAGAACCATCTTAAGGAGGATCACAAGGAAATGGACAGCATTTGAATTAAATAGGAGTGTCTGAGCAAAGGGTCTGAATACTTATGACCATGTGGTATTTCAGTTTTTCTTGTTTAAAAAATGTGCAAACATTTCTGCATTTCTGTTTTTTTTCTGTCAAGATGGTCTGCAAAATGTACATTAATGAGAAAAGAAAATAATTTTTTTGAATTTACCAAATGGCTGCAATGAAACAAAGAGTGAAACATTTAAAGGGGTCTGAATACTTTCCGTACCCACAGTACAATGTCTTATTGTGATCTGCAAAGGCACTACCTAATGAACCTCTACACTCAGGGGTGGACATATGATTGGTGCAACCTCTTTGGCTGCACAGGGGCCTAAGAGGTCAAGGGGCCCATTAATACCTTCAAGCCAAGCAGAATTGTGCTTTTTGATGAGCTATTGGACTGCAAAGGGCCTATATATTGTACTTGCACAGGGGCCTTCTCTGTCCATGTCGCTGGTGGCTGCACTATTGTATAATTCTTACCTTTTTGCACACATTTCCCAAATTATATATATACTGTGTGTGTATATATATATATATATGTATATATATTTATATATATATATGTATATATATATATATATATATATATATATATATATATAAAATTACCTGGTGATTGTCTCATAAATGTACGAAACATCACATTTTCCTTATTTCCATAAAGGATTTGTGTGGAAGATGCTGTGTTGCAGGGATCTCCCTTCAGAAGACATCTTTTACAAATTGCCCTTTCATTTTTAACATTTGTTTTCACCCATCACCATCCATTCATTGTACAAAGCCCTCATCCCATGTAAAGCATGCCAGGCAGTCTGTACTGTTTCCATGGCAACCAACACTGTGAAAATGGCACCCTTCCCCCTATCTGCTGCTCTAGGGATGCTGTTTTTTACTCTTCCTGATTACTCCCCTCCTCCTCCCATTAACTATACACTATCCTATATAATATGCTGGTACCCACTGGACAATAACCAGTTTGTATCATGCACCAAATATGTGTACTAAGAATATGCACAAGTTACTCCCTTACATCCAGCAGATACTGGTGATGCACACAGTGTTGCGCAGTGTCCATAACATGGTGAATGTGGAAATCTACATTCCCTGAGAGGCAAATGAAACGTCTATAATAAACTTCACCAGTGATGCACCTTTCTGCGGACGGACAATGTGGAGTGTTATAAATCTTACAATTCGATTGTTAGAATCATTGATGACCAGTCTCGATAATCATTATGGTGGCAGTCCTGTTTGCATCCAGTCATAAGAATAATTATCATTCAGGACACACGCTCACACATACAGGCTGCGCCTGGCTTTGTATACTTTACACAGAGAGATGCAAATCCATTGGAGTAAATGACATCAAATGACAAGATCAGACTGCATATAGCCATTGTCCATAAACAGAGAAAAAAATGGTAAAGCGTAAATTGAGAGAAAAAAAATCTCTGGAAGACACTTGTTTGCCTACATGTTAGATAAGAAATTTGCAGTATAATGTAAACTACTGATCTTATATGCAATGGTTGAAAGACAAAGCAGTGCACAGCCATGGTACTGCTGTCAGGATCTGATTAGGGCAATAAACTAACAGCACAAAGAGCAGCACAGACGCGGAGACATGCACAGCTTAAGAACATTCTTCTGGACATAGAAATGCACAGACATATCAGAATTACAGCAATCCTATTTACATAACAGCATTACTGCTGTACTGTGCTCCTGCTATCAGCCACATGACACAAAACACTGCTTACCTTCTTCATAGAAAATGTATCAAGTATAAAATCCAGTGTAGTTGCACATATTCTATTTTCCTGTGAAGAGTATTCCATGCAAAAAATATACAAAAGACGAGAAAAAAGTATGTTGCTTATTATGTTGTCCTATCTTGCGTTTTCTTCTTTTATTTAATAACAAAGTTTGATACAAAAGAAACAGACAATAAAAATTAAGCACTTCTTTTAA
This sequence comes from Anomaloglossus baeobatrachus, assembly GCF_048569485.1. NCBI lineage: Eukaryota > Metazoa > Chordata > Amphibia > Anura > Aromobatidae > Anomaloglossus > Anomaloglossus baeobatrachus. The sequence continues at coordinate 97,899,596 of NC_134363.1, forward strand.
AAAATGAAATTCTTCTATGCTTACAAAAAGACTGGAAAAAATAGATCTAATGTCTATTTGATTCTATTGGATAAAGTAGACCTCCCCTTTTCTAAAGTAATGTTCTTATTGGCAGAAGATATCAATGGGTGTCTGATTTTTTTTTTATAAATCCACCTAGCTCCCTCCCCATTTCCAATATATCTCCTCCTTTCCAGTAAAGATTGCATCAAGAAGCAGTCACTTCTCCACATCTGATTGGTTTTGCAGGGAAGACATAAAAAATTGGCAGCTGTTTTAACCTTTCCCATGCTATTGTGTTCTGCGGCATGAGTAAGGATGTAGATCTCTATGGCAGTGAATAGCTTTGCTTTTTTATTCTGTTTCTGAGAAGCCTTTTTCCAACAAACTGTATTCCTTAATCTACCGTCAGCTTTTCATTTTATTCAGCATCCTCTTCATTTGTCAGTGGTGAAAGGAAGCAGGGTTGGGTGTGCTGGAATATTGATTCAGTGTTGCACTGCCTGTAGCCTAGAGACATCTCATATAATAAGCCTATGTGACTAAATGGCAAGGGATGAAGCTTTGGACCACTGCACAAACATACTGCTTGATGTGAACTCGCATTAAACATCAGTGCAAAAACATACATGGATTACCCAGCAAACTGCAGCAATAGCAGTAGGCAAATAATGGACATTTTACATTTAAACTACATTCCCCCTAAAATAATACATTTTTCTAACATTATTTAAAGCATTAACTAGCAGATTGCCAACCGCTATAGGCAAGGTCATCCCTTTGTCATCTGTCATAAGACCATGTATGTTTTCACTCCATGTATATTATTTGGAGAACTCATAAAAGGGCTTAAAGGATAAAGAAATTTACTGAGTGATTGATTTTTTTCAGTACAACTGTGCGGCACAATTTTAAGAACATTGGCCCCAATTCATTAAGACTGGCACTTTGAACCCCAGTCTTAATAAAGGCAGTACTGGCGTAAGATGTGTGGCGCACCTGAGGCTTCAGTCGCCACACTGTATTGCACCTCACTTAAGGTGCGGTACTCATCCTGGATCCAGAGGAGGTTGGTACCGGTTCCACCACACACAAACTCATACATACCTATAGGTTGCCCTCCATTGCACTAGGATTGGGTCATAAGGCAGTCACAAACATGGGGGGCCGCCACCCACTAGTGACAGAGAACTGGGGGAGGAGCAGCCACCAGGGAGAGTTAGGAGCCAACACAACAGTTAAGAGTTCTGCAGCAGGAGAGGAAAGGAGCAGACGGGTTTTACCGGTGGCTCTGGTGGGACACAGGAGCTAAAACGGTCGTCGAAGGGAGAGCTTCATTGATTCATTCATTCAGTGCAGTGTGCAGAATCCTAGGGTGGAAAAAACTTCAAGTTGTATCACCAAAATCTGCAGGACAGGTGGATTGTAGGTCCCTCTGGCAACCAAACTTCCCGGACCACAGTGCTAGATAGGGTCCGGAGCCGTGATCCAAGTAAGGCCCCATCACGGACCTGCGGCACCTGCATAAAGGACAACAGTTCCCTTTTCAAGACCCGGGGTCTCCAAGTAGCTTTAGTCCAAAGGCGCAACGAGGATGGGCCCAGTAATCCGGGAGTGGCAACCGGGACTGTGAGTAAAGAAACCTTGAAACCGCAGAGACTGTGACCGCCTGTTCTTGCTGGCACCAGTGCTTCGGCGCCAGCCATCACTACTCCACTTATCATCCTCCCAGGGGCCCGCTCCATCTGTAGGGAGCAGAAACATCTTCGCTGCTACAACCATCTGCCCCGGAGGACAGCAGCGGCAGCTAATCCCTGGCCGCGTACCGCAGGTGGCGTCACGAGACAAATCATCAAATCTCCACCATCTTCCATCCCCCTTTCCTTTTATTGTACGCCTTGGGGCCACGAAGCTGGGCAGGGCCACCTGTGACATCCCCAGACCCGACATCACCATGCCCGGCGACGAGTAAACAGTTAACCCCTTGCACCGTGAGTGCTACAGATGCACCTCTTAAGATACACTTCTTAATTAATTAGGTGCATCTTACTTCCACTGTGCACCTTGTTACTCCATTGTGTACAATTTTGACTTAATTTAAAGGTCATTAATGAATAATGACAATTGCCAGATATGGAAGTTTAAATTGTTATTGTCCAGAGATGACTTGTGTTACATTATTAATAGGAATGAGAAGAGCTGTGGATATTCGGGTTTACTGGGTTTGGCCGAACTGTAGTTAAAAG
>NC_134363.1:97906841-97911841 GCF_048569485.1 Anomaloglossus baeobatrachus
GCAACATCTCAAACGACATCGCTGTAACGTCACCGGTTTTGTGACGCAATAGCGATGTTGTTTGCGATGTTGCAGTGTGTGAAACCTATCAGCGACCTGGCCCCTGCTGTGAAGTTGCTGGAAGTTGCTGATCACTACAAGTCGTTCAGGACCATTCCTAGGTCCTTTGTTTCCAGCTGTGCAGCATGAAGTTTCAGTGTGTGAATCCTTTTCAGCGACTTTGTTAGCAACTTCCCTTTCAAAAGGCTGCTTATCAACGTCCCCAACAACCAGCTAGGTCGCTCTGCAGGTCCGGATCGCTGGTAAGTTGTTGGCCAGGTTTGCCGGTTTGAACGCTCACCAGAGACTTAGCAGAGACTTAGGGAGGTCGCTATTGCGTCACCAAACCGGTGACGTCACAGCGATGTCCTTTGCGATGTTGCAGCGTGTAAACCCAGCTTTAGACCTGCTCTTACAATTTTATCTCTCAGATTCTGCGATCTGGGGTGACAGATTAAAGGGGGCAAATTGAATTCTTTAATTTTTGGATAGGAATTAGATATTACATTCCAATGTTTGCGCAGAATGCGATGTACAAACACTGACCACGGGTGATATGTGTTAATAAACGCCATGCCTTTCTCCTTTTTCTTTACAATAGGTTGTTTAGATCTTTGATCTTTTAATAGGGCTTTGGGATACCCTCCCTGATAAAATTTTTTAGACATTTCCTCAAGTCTCATTTCACATAACTGAGGGTCAGCAACGCCTGTATATTATGATGGAATAAACTACAAAAATATTTCAGAAGATTTGGAGTGCCGGTCCTTTGTATTAATTATACTGTGGATGCCTTCCTTGGACACGTGCACCTTGAAGGATTGTGTGCCGCCTGGAACTTCTGTTTCTGCATATTCCCTGGCCTTCTTCCAGTGAGACGAGCACCAGATTGAATCCATGAATCCTACAACGCTTTCATTTACTACTGAACAGGCTAGTGATATACTTGCCACTGTGGCTACTTCCACGGATTTTCTGAATATCCCAGCATCTGAGTGGAGAGGACGAGACTGGGAAAAAGAGGTGAGACATTTGACCTCATATGAACTTCATGCAGCCACACTCGCTCAATATCACAGGACTGAGAAAATTCCACGAGGACTAAGGGTTAACCTTAGACCAACTTTCTTTTGTGATAATATTGAATATTGTACTCAATTTGCCAACATATTAAATAAATGTTCAATGCACTTGATGATATTAACTATAAAACACTTACAAGCAGCAATTTTGGAATCTAAAGACAAAATTGCAGCAATTGAAGTCCAGCTAAAAGACTCTTTGAAATCTGATGAACTTGATTCATTAAAGAATAAAATTAATAAGATCCAGCAGGATTTAAAGAAAGAGATTGAACAGAAGAAGAGGAACAAGTATATCAGAGACTCAGAGGATTATATCTATAAACGGGTATACAGATGGCAGGACTCATCAGGCACTGCAAAACCCTTTTCATTCAGGGGAAACAGGCGTACGGGATCTCAATCCTCAGGATCTGGCAGCGAGTCCACCACTATATCCAGGGCTCCTTTTTTAGGGAGAAAACGAAGGACACCATCATAGGAGACGTCGCGGATCCAATACGGACTCGAGCACATGTCAGGGAGAATCCCTAGTCCTGAACTTATCATCTAAATCCTTAGATTCAAATCAACTACGAGTTTTATCTAAGGGATTATCTTTTTGTCCATCTACTAATTTTGATTTTTTTTACATTGGACATTGATCTTCAAAAATTTTTTCGTTCCTTGAGGTTATGCGCCCAATTTTCAGATAGAGATACTACTACATCTGAAGGTAATACATCTGACACTATTTTTCTTCACAATCTAGGTTTGAGGGTTAAGAGTAGTATGAACCCTTTAAAGTCGTTTCACCCAATTGAAACCTATGTGAATTTAGTTCAGAGGGATGTAGATGTAATGGTTAAAAAATTCAAAAGTGGGGCTTTGTGTCATTATAATAACCTTAATAAGGAAGAAAGAAAAGCTTTAAAATCTCTCAAGGAGGATATGTCCCTAATAATTAAACCAGCAGATAAGGGGGGTAGTTTGGTGGTAATGGATAGAATAGCGTATATAGAAGAAATTATGTCACAATTATCAGATAGAAATGTTTATGAAATTTTGATAAATAATCCAGTGTTTGATATCACCAAAAAATTAGAGCAGATTGTGGGTAAATATTCAGCCCTAAAAACAATTGATGATAAAACAGTTTCCTTTTTAATTAATAAACATCCTATTACCCCAGTTCTTTATACACTGCCAAAAGTGCATAAATCGCTGGAAAAACCGCCCGGGAGGCCGATAGTGGCACTGACGGATTCCATCTTGTCAGCACCAGCTATCTTCCTAGAAAAGATTCTTACCCCTCTTATAAAGTCTACACCGTCATTTTTATTAGATACCTCGCAGTTTCTGAATGACATTAAAAATCTTAAAATCAGTGATGATGATTTATTAGTCACCTTAGATGTTTGCAATTTATACACGTCCATTGTACATAGCAAAGGAATAAGGGCTGTGAAGTGGTTGTTACAATTGTCTAATCACACTGACACACAGAAAGATTTGTTTTTGGATCTGTTATCTCTTATTTTGGAAGAAAATTATTTTTTGTTTCAAGACACGTTTTACAAACAGCGGTGCGGGACCGCGATGGGCTCGAATGTCGCACCTCTGTATGCAAATGCCTATATGGCTTGGTTTGAAGATAATTTCGTCTATTCAAATAATTTTTTTAAAAAACATTGTTTATTTTGGCGAAGATTTATAGACGATATTTTATGCGTGTGGAGGTGCGACATTCGAGCTCTAAAGGTTTTTGTTCAAGAACTTAGTACAGTTTGGGTAGAATTAAATTTTAATATGGAGGTTTCTTCTGAAAAAATTAGTGTTTTGGATGTGATGGTTACCAAGGGTATTGACAACACCCTGACTACAGATTTATATAAAAAAACAACAGATAGGAACAATTTGTTATTATTTTCTAGTAACCACCCTCCACATTTAAAGAATTCATTGCCCTATTCACAATACCAGAGGGTATGCAGAATCGTTGCTGACCCTCAGTTATGTGAAATGAGACTTGAGGAAATGTCTAAAAAATTTTATCAGCGAGGGTATCCCAAAGCCCTATTAAAAGATCAAAGATCTAAACAACCTGTTGTAAAGAAAAAGGAGAAACGCATGGCGTTTATTAACACATATCACCCGTGGTCAGTGTTTGTACATCGCATTCTGCGCAAACATTGGAATATAATATCTAATTCCTATCCAAAAATTAAAGAATTCAATTTGCCCCCTTTAATCTGTCACCGCAGATCACAGAATCTGAGAGATAAAATTGTAAGAGCAGATCTAAGTGGTAAAAGTAAATTAGCACAAACCTTCTTATCTACTCCTGTGATGGGCACCTTCCCTTGTCTTAATTGTGTACATTGTTCAGGGATCATTAAGGGAGACTCCTTTCATCACCCCCCCATGGGAGAATCATTTAAGATAAGAGGGTATTACACTTGTGACAGTAGCTACAAAGTTTACATTCTGAAGTGTCCCTGCGGTCTTATCTACGTCGGGGGAAACAACTGTGAAACTAAAAGAGAGACTTTCCAATCACAAATACACCATTAGACAAAAGAATGTTTTATTACCGGTACCACAGCACTTTGCTGAACACAAACACAATGTGTCACAATTGCTTTATCAGATCCTGGAGCAAGTCCCACAGCCCAGGCGAGGAGGAGATCCTGTCAGGGCATTGAAGCAGCGTGAGCTATACTGGATACACAGACTGCAGTCTCTCCATCCACTGGGACTGAATAGGGACTATTGTTACATCTCGTGGCTCTCCTGAGGCAAGGACTGAGGCAGTCTCCCATTCCTTGCCTGCCACGAGCACTCCTGCTCAGCAGCGCCGAAGGTGTGCCAGACTGCGCAGTGTGCAGGAGATACCTTCTCAGAGAGGCAGCAGAAGGGTGACACCTAGTGGTTCTCCTGTTACAAGGAGAGAAGCGGTCTCCCATTCCTGGCCTGCCGCAGACTCTCCTGCTCAGCGGCCCCGAAGGTCTGCGAGGCTGCGCAATGTGCAGAGGTTTACTGCTCAGGGAAGCAGTGAGATTCCCGTTATCTCTGCACATTGTGAGACCGAGGATCCCGCCTCTATTTCCCAGAGGCAGGAGGGTGAGCATGTGCAATGCGTGGTGGGTCCTGATTCGCTCACTGACGTCACACGGCTTGATGACAAGGCTGGTGACGTGGTGAATCCTGACTGGCCAGGCTGGGACGTCGTGGACCCTGATTGGGTCAAGTCCGTCATCTCCGCCTCGCGCCCGCCCTCGGGTGGAGCTGCACCTCCTTAAAAGCTCCCCCTGCCATCATGGCGGCGCGCGACCGTCCTTCTATGTTTGGATGTCTGGCAGCGTGCTGCCACGCCACTGCTCAGGCATTACTGTCTCTTGTGGGCTTGGCCCTTGCTGCTCCGGCAGTACCTCGTTTGCAGGCCGTGTTCCTGCCTTGCTGCTCCGGCAGTATCCCCTTCAACAGGCCGTGTTCCTGTCCCAGGTGAGCTCCTCGAGTCTCCACCGGACTCACCTGGTTATTAAAAGCACACGTGCGTGGGCACCTCTGTGCTACCCTCGTGCCATATTCTCGTGACTTCCACTGGCACACGTGCGTGGGCACCTCTGTGCTTCCCCGTGCAACAGGTACACCGAGCCGTGAGATCCGTGCCATACAACCCTCACGGGTTAGGGCAGATCGGTGTACATAGATCGTCTGTGACATTCCAGACGATCGCTAGCAGCAACCCGCTCACTCTTCACCCACCATAGCGGCGGTCCCTTACACCGCACAGTGGACCTTGACCGGCGGAAGCTGTCCATTTCCCATCTTGGCACGCTTCCCCGGGTCCCCCTCGTAACAGACTATGATGTAACTTGTTTTTTGTAACACAGCCAT
>NC_134363.1:97916841-97919341 GCF_048569485.1 Anomaloglossus baeobatrachus
CATTCTTTTTCAACAGTTGCATAGGCCACTTCTCGGTCCAGCAGTTTCCTGCTGAGGTAGGCAATGGGGTGTTCGTCCCCAGCTGCATTCACCTGGCTGAGGACAGCTCCCAGTCCATAAGCATAGGCGTCAGTTTGCACAATAAATCTCCGCTTGTAGTCTGGAGCAGCCAGGACAGGATCGCAGACCAGAGCGTCCTTCAGCCGGTTTAAAGCCTCATCACAGGCTGGAGTCCAGATCACCAGCCGGGGCATTGTTTTCTTGGTCAGGTCGGTAAGAGGCTTGGCCACAGTACTGAAATGAGAAACAAATTTTCGGTAATAACTGGCAGTGCCCAGAAAAGCCATAACTTGTTTCTTAGTTTGGGGTACAGGCCAGTCTCTAATAGCCTGGATTTTGGCAGGCTCAGGACGGAGCTTCCCTCCTCCCACTCTATGCCCTAGGTACTGGACTTCCCACATCCCCAATTGGCATTTATCGGGTCGAATAGTTATGCCGGCTGCAAGAATCAGGTCCAAAATAATGGCTACTTGATTCAGATGTTCCTCCCATGTGTGGCTGAAGACGGCGATATCATCCAAGTAGGCACAAGCAAAGTCACCACATCCCCGGAGGATCTGGTCCACCATTCTCTGGAAGGTGGCCGGGGCATTTTTCATTCCAAAAGGCATGCTTAGAAATTCATACAGACCAAAGGGGGTTATAAAAGCGGACCGTTCTCTCCCTTCATCCGTTAGAGGGATCTGCCAGTATCCCTTACTGAGATCCAAGGTAGTGACATATCGGGACCCAGCCAGTCGGTCTAGAAGTTCGTCAATACGAGGCATTGGGTAAGGATCGCTGACGGTATGGTCGTTTAGTCGCCGATAGTCCACACAAAATCGAGTACTCCCATCCTTCTTGGGTACTAACACCACAGGGGAGGCCCAAGGGCTATGGGAGGCCTGGATTACCCCAAGCTGTAACATCTCCTCCAGTTCGTGCTGCATGGTATTTCGAACTGATTCAGGTACCCGGTAAGGAGCCAGTTGTATGGGACGGATGCCCTGAGTGTCCACATGATGTTGGGTGACGGTGGTTCGACCTGGTTGGGATGAGAAAGCAGCCCGTCTCTGTTGAAGCACTTCCAGCATCTGAATTTTCTGTAAGGAGTCCAGGTGATCTCCCAGGGGAACCTGTTCCACAGTGGATGGGGCTCTCGCTGCTTCCACGAGATCAGGTAGAGAGTCCTCATCCTCTTGACCATCTTCTGAAGCCAACCGACAGCTTGCTATCATTGGAATGTTCCGGTCATGGTACTCCTTAATCATATTCACATGGACAGTCTTTTGCCTTAGCCCCTGATCATCTAAAGCAAGAAGGTAATTGGTATCATTTAGTTTTCTGAGAACCCGGAAGGGACCCTCCCATGTGGTCTGCAGTTTATTCTGCCGATGGGGAACAATCATTAAGACTTGTTGTCCTTCTACAAACTCCCGATAGCATGCTTTACGGTCATACCATGTCTTCTGTCTGGTTTGAGCCATACGCAAATGACTCTGGGCAAAACTAGCAAGTTGGGCCAGGGTTTCTCGCAGCTTTAGGACATAAGGGACAACAGGGGTTCCTGTATCTTCAACTTGCCCCTCCCAGTATTCCTTGAGCAGGGTTAAGGGTCCTCGGACCTTTCTTCCATAGAGTAGTTCAAAGGGGGAGAACCCAGTGGACTCCTGGGGAACTTCCCGATAGGCAAACAAGAGATGGGGTAGGTACTTCTCCCAGTCTTAATCTCGGTCCGTGAAGGCCCTCAGCATGTTCTTCAGAGTGCCGTTGAATCGGTCACAAAGTCCATTTGTTGGGGGATGATACGGGGTCGTTCGGATCGCTCGTACTCCACAGGTGCGCCACAGACACTGAACCAACTCTGACAAACTGGGAGCCTTGGTCCGACAAGATCTCACTGGGGAATCCTATTCTGGTAAAAATAATAACCAAGGCCTCGGCCACCTTGGCTGCAGAGATACTTGACAAGGCCACGGCTTCTGGATATCGGGTGGCATAGTCCACAACAGTGAGAATGTACTGCTTTCCAGATTTACTTGGTTTAGCCAGAGGTCCAATGATATCAACAGCTACTCTTTGAAAGGGTTCTATTATAGGGAGCGGTTGCAGGGGTGCCTTTGGGTGATCTCCGGGTCGCCCTCTACGCTGACATATGTCACAAGTTCGGCAGAAATGCGCCACTGCTTGGGAAATCCCCGGCCAATAAAAAGTTTGAGTCAATCGTCTCTCGGTGCGGGTTTTGCCTTGATGGCCAGCCGTAGGAATGTCATGAGCCAGGTGTAATAGGGGAATTCTGTACTTCTGAGGAACAATCAGCTGTTTGCTATAAGTCCAGGGCTTATCTAGGGAGTCAGCATTGGCAACCCGATACAGAAGTCCATTTTCTCTGATAATTCTGTCTCCGTTCTCCCCCAGCTGCCCTTTTTCAGCTCGGGCTCTAAAACTAGCAAGGGTGGGG